>NC_087208.1:50707177-50724677 GCF_015104395.2 Macrobrachium nipponense | reverse complement strand
GTTCTCTAAAGGTCCTTTCTTCGACGGTGGCCATGTACATATTTGCAAAGAGGACACCCCTAGTGGGATACCCATGGCATTGTATTTTGAATATACACACTAAGTTTACATACTGATATAGTTTACTACATAATTGTTGCTTTTTATAATAATAATAATATTAATAATGGTTGCAGGTCCACAATAATATCACATGTGAAGTATAAAGTCTTCAATAGATAATAAAAGCTTTGAAAACTTTTGTTATCTATTTAAGACTTTATACTTCACATGCGATATTATTGTGGACCTCCAACCATTGTCATCATTTTCGACACGGAAAATTGTGCCCAATAATAATAATAACAATAATAATAACAACAATAGTAGGGAAAACCTCTCTATTGCGAGAGTATGTATAATGTTGTAAAGGGTCCACAGTAATACAAAGTGTTAAGAGTCCGTGTATAATTTTTAGACTTTACAGAAACCTTTCGAACCCTTCCCTGGGTTCATCTTCAGTCCAAATGAACGATAGTTACAACACGTACAGAGGTAAATGTAAAAACAAGAGTCGTTGAAGATCGTTGACAACGGTCGTTAGCTCGTTAATGGGTCGGGTGATGAAGAAAGAGGTCAGTTAACTCCAACTAGGTGATACCCTCTCCCCTATCAATCCTTCTGGCTGCAATTCTGTTGGATCTCCGCAGAGGTTGTTGCAACGTTGAAGTCCTTCATCTTAGGGCGTCGATTGGGCACCGTAACCAGACTCCCCTGGGGCAGCAGTTACCTGGACTGGGAGAGGCAAGGCAGAAGCAGCATCATGAGAGGGAAAAACAGAGCCTGTCCTACAGTTAAAATCTTTTAAAAACATACTAGTAATATAAAAATTAACAAATGGGTCTTTGTTGACAAGACTAGTTTCCTTTGAATAATCCTAAACTTGTAGCAGCTTCCTCGACTAGTCGTCTGACATTTACATTGTTACTTTTAAAGAGAATTTTAGCCTCGTTCCAGTTGGGTCTATGATCATTCCTGAATGCATGTGCTACTGTTGTGCTGTTTTGTGATTGTAGTTCATAAGCTCGCTTATGTTTGCCCAAACGTATATCCAGTCCCCGTCCACTCTCGCCAAAATATTTACTATTACAACCCATACACGGTAGTTCGTTAACGCCTGTGGTGTATCAGTATACATGCCCAGTACGCGGTTGCAGCGGCGCCTACGTTGGTATGACTATCATGCGCCTGTCGAAGAGACTCTCATGTCACACCCAAGAGGGGGCTATCAAGAATCATGCCCGCACCAAACATTAAGAGGCCATCTCCCGGGATGTGATCATCCAAAACACGAAGATCATCGGGAAGGCCCCTGATGCCCGTCGGTTACGCCTGCTGGAGGCGCTTCTCATCCAGCAAGTAAAACCTACACTAAATACGACGCAGGAAGAATTTCACCTCCCTACGAGTATGAGAAGACCTGCCACCAACAATGACACCACCGAGCACGACAACTCTACGTAAGACAACGCCACCGAACGAGATACTCCTGCAGCCAACGATAATCAAGTTAGCTGTGACGTCCCGCAGCGTAGCGAAACGCCCATCAACGTAACCGCGCCGCTAAGGAGGTCTAAGCAGCTGCGGGACCTACAGCATCGCAACCATCAACGCGGGGAAAGTGTCTTGAGACCTGGTTCAATCCATCAATGAAAACGAAGACCTACCGCCACCAGCCAATAGTAGATCAGCATTGGGCAGACCCCTTGCTGTCAACCCCAATATAAAGGAGGTCGGACACCACTCCAAGTCAAGAGCAGTCCACCCTCAGCTTCCCAGCCCGAGGAGGTCTGGCAGCTCCAGACGAAAGCTCGCTTGCTTCAAGAAAGAGAGAGAGAAAGAAAGAGGGAGATATCGTTAAAGACTTTGATGACTATGGTATAGTTTATCTGTAAAATTCAAATATATACATCAATTTTTATCATGACCTCCTCCATAGGCGCTCTACTAGCCTGTCTAAGTAGCACGGAAAAAGCCGCTATTCGAAAAATAGAGAAGAATCTCTACAAGTGTAACGCTGCTGAAGTAGCCATTACTTTTAATAAAGTATGCTTGAGAGAGGGTCTGCTTCCTAAATAATAATAATAATAATAATAATAATCAACGACGAGAAGCGTCTTGAAGAAAACTTCCTTCAACCAATGGCGGGAGCGCATTGCACCACCGGCCAATGAAAACGCAGCTAGCGGTTGACCCCCTGCTGACCTGCCGCTATATATTGGGAAATCGTGGAAAACAGTGCCAGACCATGTGAACACTGTCAAGAAGAAACACAGCAATCACTCATTCACTGCCTGCTGGAGTGCAGAGAAACAGCACAGCTAAGAGGTGCAGCACAAATTGATTTACTTGCACAAGATGCCGAGCATGCAGCTGCCACAGTCACAAAAACAATCATTGAAAACTTGAAAGAGCATTCCCAGATGCTCTACAACCTACCTCCACCAAGGTAAATAAGCTAAAGTACCATCAATCACCCTCATTACATCCCCTCACTGTAAGGCTCTATCCACATCATCCACTATAATTCTTTTAAACTTTACCTACCACTGAAATCCTCCCGCAGGGACCCAAGGGAGTAAAGGGTTGGACAACCCCACCTGCACAGTTTCTCTAATATTCGAAAGCCTTACATTTTTCAAACTTCTACTTCAATATGACATGATGGCCCTCTCTTACTGACACCATCATCCTTCCTCTGTTCACTCCCATCTCTACAACTAAAAATATTTCCAAACTCTTAAAAATAACCACGAACCTAATGAATCTTTTCAGATCACCTACGGGCCAAACAAGGGAAAGGCCCGTGCCAACAAGAAGTGTTGGCTTAATACAACAACAACAACAACAACAACAGCACCTACAGTCTGCTCCGACCCACTGCCGTGATCATGCTCGGATGATACCGAGAGAAACGTTGGCCACTAGATTAACTTATATTTTTACCTATTTGTTTATATACTGTGACAAATAAATAAATTTGTAACCATTATCCCTGCAATTGACTCCTCCTGATGAGTAATATCGGCCCAATACTCGCCAGTTGTAGTAGTAGAGAGAAAGGTATTATTAGAAAAAAGAAGACTATTTACAAGTTGAATGCAGCTGATGCAGCAATAATAATAATAATAATAATAAATAATAATAATAATAATAATAATATAATAATAATAATAATAATAATAATATAATTGAAAATAAAAATAAAAATATAAGTTAAGTGGTCAGCTGCCTTGACGCACCTTTTCCAACAATTTCGTTTGATGGCATTTCATCTCCTTCGCTGCTTATGAGTCCTGGCCACAAAAAAAGACAAATAACAAGAGGTTTGAACATCCAGTTAGCTAACATACTGAACTTCGTATCAGTGTGACCAAAATGAAAGAGAACGGAACAAATTTGAATGAGAGAAAACGTATTTCTATGGGAGTACAAATCTATAATGTTTGCCGCAGTGTGTTTAACGGTAGTTTCTTCAAGGTCTTTGTGTTTATAGCTATAGTAAATAGTTTTATTGAAAATGTTTTTTGTAATTACAAGGAACCAGGCCACTTTTTATTCCAATAACTGTTTCGTAGGTCGCTGAATTACCGTATTGAGCAGCTCAATTGTTTCTTTGAAATAATCTAACTGCCCCGTCCTCTTTCATTCCAACATTTTTTTATAATAATTTTTAAAGAATTTATCCGTATCTGATGCGTGTAGAACTTCCAGTTGCTTTCCAGGCTTCAAAAGAATATTATGGTGTTCATTCGAAAGAATTAACAGAAGTTAATAGGAAATTCAGAAGGAATTCAGCATCAGAAAAACAGACAAATAGATAAATAAATCAGTCAGTCAGTCAGTCCAGTCATTTAGTATTTATTTATCATCTAAATGATTAAAGTAAATAAATATTTAAATATTTAGGTTTAAACAAATAAATAAATAGATAGATAAATGAATAAATAAATAAATAAAATGTAAGACAATGATAAAAATACAAGTATTAGGGTAGCAATGCATTGCATCTCATCTTTGCTTGAACCCTGATGGCGACTGTTCCACAGTTCAACGATGGGAGGAATAAAGGAACTCTGTAACTAAAAAGTTTCGACAGCCAGGCACATTTAGTACAGCATACTGGTATGCTGTGCAGCGAATCTAGTTGGTTGCTCTCGAAGGAAATAAGGAGCAGGGATCAATTATGAATGTGAAGGATATTCATACACACTGGGATGTTGATGATCTTCACTGGAAACGTTCTCGAGTAAATGAAATGCTGGTTGGCAATCCCGTAGAGTTTTGGTTGCATTATTAACCTACTTAGAAGGGTTTCATTGAACTTTCTTTATGCAAGTTTATATATATATATATATATATATATATATATATATATATATATATATATATATATCTATATCTATCAGCCATACCACATTACCGTGATTCATATACATAAATCGAGCTACAAATGTCCTTTTATATCTAATTCGCTATACCTCAGAATTAATATATTTTCATATATTGTTAACCGAAAGGTAACTTTTTAGTCGATAAGAGAATATTAATTCGGATGTTAGCGACTTATATATTAAAGGACATTTGTAGCTCAATGTATATATATATATACACACACACACGACACCACACACATATATATATATATAATATATTATATATATATATATATATATGTGTGTACATATATAAAGACATAGACAGTAAGGAGAGGTATTTCGGGGCAATGCCTAACTTATCATTCCAGTTGGAAATGTCTTGACTATGTGATGACTAGAATGAATGAATTGGCTGTAAAATGAACGAATTCTTGATAATTTAGATAGTTTATATTGGTCATTGTTTTAAATCTCTTCTCAGTCATAATATATGCGAGTCCTTCATGGCCAGGAAACGTATTTAATAGCGATATTTTTTTCTTTTTCAGGATCTTTCCCCGATTTTAAATAATTGCAGTATGAAACTCACCAGAGATTTTTCTCTGAAATCGACTAAAATAATAAATAAACCTTTATAGTTTCATAATAATGTATGTATCAAATTCTTATGCACACAGTGCATTCAAATTTATCTGAATAGCATATTCGCATGCTGCCTTTCTGTGTGACAGTGTATTAGTAAAAGCCGCTCTCCATAAACGAAATCAAATTTGCTATATAACTCCAAATTAAACCCAACCCATTTCTAATTCAGAATTTATTCATCAGTGTTGATCACGTTACCGGTGTGATTAGCCCCTGACAGATTCCATTTCCCTTTCTGGACGTTTCTGGGTAAATTATTTTCGGATACTTTTCTGCCCTGACGCTGCGTTGCCTTAGTGCAGGTATTTGAAAGGTTTATATGAGGAAATGCACAAAGGCTCTGTTTTTCCCTTCAGTTTTGAATGGAATGAAAGGAACGAGATGTAAGATTTACGCCAAAGGAATGAAAGGGGTCGCAGCTGGTGGCCGAAGGGACGCTGCAAAGAACGTCAGGTGATGCCTATGCAGTGCACAGCGTGAGGTGCCCTATAACGGCACAACAACCATCCTACAGGGCAGTTTTGAATGGGACAAACCCTGCGAGGGAAATGAAAATGATTTGCATTTCAAGTTCATCTAAAAAAAAAATTCTAATGTTGTTCCGTGTCCCCTGTTCTGTACCAAGATGGTTCCCAAGTTTCCCGATTTAACCATTCTCATTTCCTTGGGAACAGACCTACTACATTAACGATAAAAAGTAATTCTGTGTCCCCCCCCCAAAAAAAAAAATCATTGTTCTGTAATAAAAGGAATCGCTACATTTGTCTCCAGGTGAAATAAGTCTTTTGCCTGTCATTTAAGAGAAGTTGAAAAGAATAATATCTTAACATCTCGTCCACTATACAGACCAACACCCAGAGTCATACATATGAAATGAGTATTGAGAATATAATTAAAACACCATTATGAATATGATTCGTTATCTTTGAAAATATTTTTTTTTGATAAGCGGATGTGATGAGTATGACATTCTTTGAAACGTAGATGTCATAATTTTGACTCTCCGTGGAAACAGAGGTCTAAAGGACAAAACTCAGCATTAGCTTCGAAAATGTTGACGCAACCTCCTTGGGTGGCGCGATGTCGAAGGTCGCTGCCTAAGAGGGCAGAGAATGACATCACAATGTCATAATACGCTTATGATTCGTAACTACTCAGGAGGGGAAACTAACAAGGATTTTCACAAGAGCCCAATTGAGAGGCAAATAGAATGGAATGAGGAGGAATGGTCGTCTTTCTAAGTTACTCTGAGGAATGTGTGGCTGGAATACAGAGGGTAAATGTCCTACTTTGTAGTGATTATATTTTATGGTAATCACATATTAAAATGCTCACTTTAATGGGTGACTTTCATCGAGGAAAAATAAAATGAAAAAAAGGTATTTGGAAATCAGTCATCTTGTAAGGTCGTGCAAAATACTGCAGTGCTGCGGCTTAAATTGCTGAGAGAGAGAGAGAGAGAGAGAGAGAGGTTGTAAAATAAGTTCTCTTTCTAATCTTGAGAATATAAAAGCTTTTCTTCTTTTTTCGTGCTTTCATGCATCGTGAATTGGCTCTAAGTGAAAGGCTAATTATTTGACTCTCTCTCTCTCTCTTCCTCCCCCCCCCCACACACACACACATGTGCACTCTCTCCAAAGGAGGCCTTTGGTCTTTGGTGCTGTCAGAGTCAGATAAGAATACTAAGATTATTTAAATCTAAAAGAAATCATTAGAGTGATTCAGCCCCTTTTTTAAAATTTATTCATAGAAACTCCAATAAAGATTATACTCTCCTACAATTATCCTTCTCTCAAGTGTAAAAGACCAGGTCTAATTATCTCTAGGTATCGAATAAGTTTCAGTCCACAGATATCAGTCAGTACAGTTGGATTCATTAAGTGTTTTATACTCAGAACACCAATGAGCACTTTCACGGCTTAACAAAACAATGTAAGATGACTAATTGTTTTTATTTCCCCTTTCGTAACAATCTAGTATTTTGGATGACTGTATCTTTTTAAGGGCTGGCTGATATCCATTTGGAGTCCTCGTTCGTGGGTTAAAGTCTGTTGACTCTGTCCACAAGGGCTGCCAGCCGAAGATTTAAAAGAAAAAAAAAGAGAGAGAGGTGTTTACCTTCACTCTCCAAGTAACTTCATTTGCCGTATTGAAGCTGTAAAAGAGCTTTTCGAAGTTATAATGCTTCTCACGTTAATGTATATATATGTATATATATATATATATATATATATATATATATATATATATATATATATATATACACACACACACACACACACACACACACATATATATATATATATATAAATATATATCTATATATAATAATATATATATATATATATATATTATATTATTACCAAATGAGCTTCTCGAAGATGTAATGCTTCGCACTCGCATCTCTTTGACCAATATTGTATCCTCAAGCAATGACACGCCAGAACACATTGGCTTTTGCTCTTTTGAAAATGAGTGATTTGTGATACAGAATCCAACATATGGTACAATGAAATGGTAATCTCGTCCTGCGAGGTGGTGAGAGCTATTCCATTCCGATAACAATTCACGTTCAAGACAGAATTTGGCAATGAGGGCAATGCTAAAGACGAAATGCAGAGGAAACTTGATTGACTAATGATACATGCAATAAATTAAAGAAGAAGAAGAATAAGAAGAAGAAGAAGAAGAAGAAGAAATGCAATATTCTGGATCCACAAAAAGAGGCTCCTCCTTCCATTCTGCACTCGTTTGTATCATCATCATCATCTCCTCTCCTCCTCTCTCCTCCCCCACCTCCTCCCTCCCTCCCTCCCTCCTTCGTGAAAAGAGAGACCGAGAATTTATCTCAGCAATATCATCAGGTCTTCCAAAGAAGGAGAGAGGCTCCGTAACACAGCGAAAGAAAAGGGAGAGATTGATGACGCAATGATCATTCTATAAATATAAGAGGACGAACGCAGCCGGACGAATATGAAAGCAGTAAGTCTCGATGAAAGAGGGAGATGGAATTTATCTCTCTCTCTCTCTCTCTCTCTTCTCTCTCTCCTCTATAGGGTGTCTGGGGAGTGTGAAAAAAAAAAAAAGAGTAGTTGCGTCATGTATTCTTAGGACGACTGTCTTCTCGTTGACACCCGAGACTTACTGCTTCAGGTTATACCTATGTATCAAATCTCCAGCGCAGTTGCATCTTGCTAATCACATTGTGAGTATCTGTTAATGGATAATTCTGAAGTTATTGAACTGTAGCATAAAATTCCGGCCAAAGGCCATGCGCTGGGACCTATGAGGTCATTCGGTGTTGAGAGGGGCACTGAGAGTGAAAGGGTTTCAAAGGCTTAATAGAAGGAAACCCTCACTGTTGCACTATGAATCAGATGTTAAAAGAGGGTTGAGGAATGTGAGATGGAAGGAAGAGAACAAGAACGGAGGTACGGTAAGAGGAATGAAAGGGGTTGCAGTTAGGGGCCGATGGGACGCTGCAAAGAACCCTAAGTAATGCCTATAGGTTCGTTACAATATGATAGGAGGTATTTTTCAGTAATATTGATGACGGGAAGAAATTTATTAAGGAAGTTTTGTTAATGAGCAAGATGCCATGATTCCGTTTTGACACTTTCGTCTCGTCTGCCGATTGAAGACTCTCTCTCTCTCTCTCTCTCTCTCTCCTCTCTCTCTCTCTATCTCTGTTCAGCTACAATTTCTGTCATTTCTGTCGCCTACCTATTTTCTCTTTGTTCCTAATGAACAGGAAAGAAGCATTTTAAATATATAACAAAAATATTCTTGGTTTAAGGGATGGTTTAGTGACAACCTGGTTTTTTCTTTTATTTCTTATTTATTTATTTTGTTGTAACGTTTTTCCTGTGTCGACGTCTTCGTCGAAGACTAATTAAAAAAAAAAGGTTCTTATGAGTGGTTTGGTGACTACCTGGTGAATACATTTTTTTTAAGATTCAGATTTTTTTTTTTTTTTTTTTCCCGTGTTAACTTCGTCAAAGGATAGAAAAAAGAAAACTTAATATGAAACCTTCAACTTTATCGAAAAAAACCCCTTGGGTTAAGGGGTGGTCTGGTGTATGGAACAGCCAATTTTGTCCAAATGTAACTTGGTTTAAGGGATGTTTTAGTGACAACTTGGTGTATGAAGCTGTTATTTTTTTTTTTATCAAATAATTTTTTTGTTTTTTTTTCAAGAATCAGACTTTGTTCTGTGTCGACTTTCTTTGTCAGACTAGAATGAAAAAATTAAGTTCTATGTTATACGGATGCTTTGGTGACAATTGGGTGCATTAAAGAGTTATTCGTTTTTATAAAAGATCAGATTTTGTTTCCTTTGTCGAACTAAAAAAAATAAAATATAAAAGAAACTTAGAATGAAATCGACGTTCGAAAATGAGATACTCGAAGGCAGAGGCGACCAGTCTGAGTTGACTGCAACGAGGCTAAACACAATTTTCTTCCATTAACAGAAAGCAAACTTAATTACGACTAAACATCATTCGAACTCGAAAGCAGCAGAAGTTGAAAGGGGAGAGAGAGAGAGAGAGAGAGAGAGAGAGAGAGAGAGAGAGGAGAGAGAGAGACTCCTCAATCGCCCCGATTTACACACACAACACGTATAGCCAAAGTATTATTATTATTATTATTATTATTATTAGTCAGAAGATGAAGCCTATTTATATGGAACAAGCCCACCACGGGCGCCATTAACTTGAAATTCAAGCTTCCAAAGAATGCGATATTCATTAGAAAGAAGTAACAGAAAGCAATGGTAATACAGAAAGAAGAGATATCTGATTGAAAAGAAAAAAGATAATCTAACAAATTATTAAGTACATACACAAAAAAGGTGAGCAAATAATTACTGCATAACCTTCCAATGGCCGGTATTGGGAATTTCAGAGTTCCAACGCAGTTTCTGAGACTGACAGCGATCACTGTCAACACAAACTGAAGGTCACCGAAACTTTCTTTCGCTGTATACACAAGTATACAGTGACACGCCAGCTAACAAGATGTCAACTTTGACGAAAGTTGGGATAATTGGTTACGCTATCTGTCTTGATTATAGTGTTTGTGTTTCGTTCCAAACGTGGAGAGAGAGAGAGAGAGAGAGAGAGAGAGATATGGCCGAAAGGAATTAGAGACAGGACATATTTTGAGTTGCGATGATGAGTTTAGAGAACCATTTGCAAAAATGAGGAAATGAATCATATATACATACATATATATATCATATAACCTATATATATATATATATATATATATACTATATATATATATATCTTTTACTGTAATACAAAAAAAAACAGTATAATATGAAGATAAAAGGCCCATAAAACACTATTTGAACGTTACAAGTTCAAATAGTGTTTTATGGGCCTTTTATCTACACACACACACACACACACACACATATATATATATAATATATATATATATATATATATATCCTATATATATATTTAGTATAACAATATATCTATATTGTAAGTAAATTATTATAATACAAGGAGAATACAACTAGAATTGTATTAAGAAAGTAATGCATTGCATTTTCGCTTGAACTTTAGAAGCTCCAATTGGACAACATCCCCAGGGAACGAAGAACCTCTGGGACTGCAAAAAAAGCTCGACGTTGAGGCACATTTACTACGTAGTAAGAAAGAAGACGCACGAAACACGTAATATAATTCACACTAAATACTTTTCAAGGAAAGATTTAAGTCTCCGCAAACATTCATAATTATGCCGAAGACTGTGATCATGCGAGCGCTGAAACAGGATCCGTCCGTGAATATTCATGGCCCATTTAAGAGGAGATCTAACTATCTATCTATTCAACCAGGGCGAACCACTTTCAGTCTGAAACGGAGACGGGTCGGGGAAGGTATTCGGGAACACGTCTCTCTCTCTCTCTCTCTCTCTCTCTCTCCAAAGTCGACTCCATTTGCCGAATGATTGATGGGATCGTCTGCGGCCTTTTAAACAACCTCTTCAAGGGACACGATTCAATCTCTACTCGAATGGGATATTCAGCGTCGTCTTACGTTTTCTTTATTGATAATCGGAGAGAATATTGGTAAGTGAATCTAGCAGATTAAATACCTTTGGATAATTTGTCTTTTCCTGTGTTTTGGTTGGAACTGAAAGGATAAAATTATACGCTTGGAATTAAATGGTCTTGTTGTTGAAACTGATAAGCCAGTAGTTTAGAATTTACAATTCTGGTGTAAGGTTTGCATTTTTGACCAGAGCAAAATAAAACGTAAATATAACACAAATACACACCGTATTATGTATATATATTTATATAGATATAGATTTTGATACACACACACACACACACACACACACATATTATAATATATATATTATATATATATATATTATATATAGATATATATCGAATAACTATATATATATATATATATTATCACTATAACGTGATTGGAATATTTTGAAGCAATAAAAGTCCACACTTGTATAGTTGTCAACTGTTCAAGTTGACGAAAGCTTCCGTCTTTTAAGGATTTTTTAATATAATCTTATATAAGTGTAGACTTTTATTACTTCAATATATATATATATATATATATATATATATTATATATATATATATATATATATATATATACTATATATGCATCAGTGCTCAAATCAAAATGCAAAACTTTCACCAGTATTGCAATTTCTGAACTACCGATTTTTCACATTTCTAAAAAAACCATTCAATTCCAAGCGTATGTTCATCAATTTAGTTTCAACCAAAACACGAAAGGGGGCTGATTATATCCAAGTATATTTAACCAGCTACACTCACTCAGCAATATATTCTTTAGGATCATCAGACGACGCTAAATATGCCATTTGAGGAGAGGTTGTTTTAAAGGCCTCAGACGATCCCATCAATGAATCGGTCAATGGAATCGACTTTGGAGAGAGAGAGAGAGAGAGAGAGAGAGAGAGAGAGAGAGAGAGAGAGACGGTGTTACCGAATCCCTCCTCCTCCTCGCCTCCGTTTCAGACTGAAAGTGGTTCGTCCTGGCTGAAGAGATATACGTAGATCTCCTCTCAAATGGGCCATGAATATTCACGGACGGATCATGTTTCAGCGCTCCGCATTATCACGATCTTTAGGGTAATGAATGTTTGTGGAGACTTAATTCATCCCCTGAAGACTATTATATCATCATCATCATACTATTCGAAGCGTTTATGGATCATCTTTTTTGCTACGCTGTTAATGTGCCTCGATGTCGAACTCCACAGTTCCAGAGGTCCTTCATTCCTCAGACCGTTGGACTGTGGAACAGTCTGTCTTGCAAATGGAACTTCAGAAAAGATGTTCAAGCGAAGATACTGTAGATTATTACCTATCACATTTCTTGCTTTAATAATAAACTTATATTTTTATCTATTTATTAATGTTATTTTCTTTAATAAGTGGTCTAATTTTTCTTTATGTATTTCCCTTTTACCTTCTGTTCTGCTTTCTGATGAACACCATATTCCTTAGAAGCTTGTATTTCCCATAAGCATAAACGAGAGAGAGAGAGAGAGAGAGAGAAAAAAGAGAGAACAGAGACAGAGAGAGAGGAGGAGGAGAAGACGGGGCAGGAGAGAGTAGAGAGAGAGAGAGAGAGAGAACAATGACAAGACAAAGTTATGACATTTCAGCAAAAGAATATGACAAATGTATAACATTTTAGCAATTAAAATATATATAATTTACTGGAGGTTCAAAAAATATAAAGGGAGGAGAGAGAGAGAGAGAGTGTGTTATGACATTTCAGCAAATAAAAGAGTATTCACTTTGTCGACATCCCGTGAGCATAAACAAGAATAGATTAACAGAGAGAGAGAGAGAGAGAGAGAGAGAGAGAGAGAGAGAGAGAGAGAGAGAGAGAGAGAGAGGCAATACTGTCAACCAATCATTGAGTTCCGCTGCAAAAAAAAAAAAAAAAAAAAAAAAAAAACCTCACTCGAGCTGTTCATTTTTTAATCACGGGAGAATTTTACTCTCCCTCCCTTATGCCACGTCCGTCAAAACGTCATATTTCGAAATTGCCAATCAGAGAAATCTTTCTCAAGCGATGATTGGCTATTACCGTTGGGAGCAAAACAAAGCGTCATCTCCTTAACGTGATTGTTGTTGAGTTTCTGATGGGAGAAAGACCAATTTCTTGTTCTCTCTTTATGATAATAATTCAAAGACCAGATAAAGCTTAGAATGTCATGGCATGTTTCATAAACTATAGAGCTTTTAATGCAAATACACGTAAAAGCGTTAGATATATCTGAATATACTTTTTATTTAGTGAAATTAAATTAAACATATTTCAAAAGGACCGTGATGCTTATTTGGGCATTAGAACGCCTTTACTCTTAATATGAAGATGAAGATGTAAAATACTCTTAACTAGAATCATGGTACTGCTATCCATAAAATAAAGCCTTGCACAGAAAACTAGAATACAATTAACCTTGGGAAAGTAGAAATTTAAGAAGGCGAAGAATGTATTCGTATTGAATTTCCAACTGTCGTTCTTGATTATACTTTTTATAATTGTAGTTTACGGAGAATTATATTTGCGTTATTCATGTCTTATAAAGCCACCATTATACCTTCATACTTTAGCCATTTTATTTCTACATTTTCTGGAAAGTCCGTTGAATTCCTCTGATTTTTTCGTTCCACTTTACATTGGCAGCAACGAAAAGTATGAAAAAAATAAATCGAACTTCTGTTCAGAACAGAGTTGAAAGGATAAAATGAAGCAATCGTATACTGTAATGACCAGCAGTTAAGAACGAAAATTGGGAAATATAACTCTTCCCTGGGGGGTGGGGGGTGGCGGGGCGGAAAGGGAAATCCCTGTACTGGGGGAACACCACCACCAACTGCTTTGTTTAGACATTTAAGCCCCATTTTGTTCTGTTTAGGATTAACATGAAAAACGAGAAGAGAGAGAGAGAGAGAGAGAGGACAAATAACCCTCAAAGGAGTGAGTACCTGTATATACAATCCCCGCTGGGAGGAAGAAGGGAACGGCTTTGAAAGCAGTTGTCTCCACCGTCCTATCTCCGAGATTAAACGATATCCGGCCTCTACATTGATTGTTCCCTCAGATTACCCTTTAGAGATGCTGTAGCAGATGCACTGCTGTATCTAAGCGTCTGTAGGAGTAGTAAGTAGGATAATCTACGCGGACAAATTGTTTATTGTTAGGCTTTTCGGACAAAGGGAGAGAGAGAGAGAGAGAGAGAGAGAGAAGAGAGAGAGAGTCTTTCGTTTGGCTGGATCGTTCCATTTGTATACATATACATTTATACATATCTTGTATATATACATTAATATATATCTGATACCGTATTAGTCGTGGATTATAAAATTAACATCAGGAACAAGATACCCATCTGAGAAAATGACAAGATGGGCGGGGTCTACCCTAGCACCTCGTGTCAACTGCGACAAAGTCTATTTTGCTCAGTGCAGCAAATCGTGTATTTTATATAAAACAAGAACAAAACATCGAGATTCGCCGTAGAGGACGCCCTGCCCTCATTACCTCTCGTGGAGAACCAATGGAGGGGATTGCTCAGTGCAGCAAATTGTGTATTTTATATAAAACCAAGAACAAAATATCGAGACTCGCCGTAGAGGACGCCCTGTTCTCATTAGCTCTCATGAAGAACCAATGGAAGGCAACGTTGGAAACAATTATGAGGATATGATTCCCTGTGACATCATTGACCAGAAGAGTGTAATAACATACGCCTAATGAAAGGAGCCCATAAAAACGCCAAAATATAGAAAGTACTCACTTTCTATATTTGACATTTTTATGGGCTCCTTTTCTTAGAAGGAATTCTGTTGTAACAGAGCATTTTTACCAGTCACGTACATACATGCATATATATAAGCGAATACCACAGGAAAATGATAGGCAGAAATCCAAGCGCTTTCGCCTTTACTAAGACATTGTCAAGGAACGAATGAAATACAGTTGGAAAGAAAGTTATCAGGTAAACAAAAGGATCAAGAATACCAGATGGTTGATTGTCAAAAAGGTAAAAATCAGAGATAATCCAGGATTATCGGATATCACACGGTCACAAACTTAAACATATATATATATATATATATATATATATATATATATATATATATATATATATATATATATATATATATATAGCATTGACGTAGAATTTTACTTCTCCGTTACTATCAAATTCAGCAAGCAAATCACTCTGACTCGAGTACCTTCAACTAGAGGTAATCTTATAAACCGTCAGAGTCATGGACGAATTAGATCCTTTCCTCTACACTCGACAGAATCATCATCATCATCATCCCATGAAACGGGGAGGACGACAATTATCCAGTGACTGGAGCCCAAATGCAATGCTCCGAAGGACACAGCATGGGCGGGCCCTCCTCCTCCTCCTCTTCCTCTTCCTTCAAAGGGGAGTCGTAACTCGTCCGGCAAAGTGAGCTCTCTGTCGAGGAGAATTCAGTTAAGGCGGAGGGAATCGTCACAAACCACGACGGCTGATTAAATCGAGTCGGGACGAAAGGTAAAGCTATTGGTTGACTTTGGGTGTGGTTTGCGTCACAAATGCCTGACTGGTTTACCCCTAGGGCGAACATGACTGTTAGTAAATGGAATTTTGGATGCGGTGTTGT
The DNA here is from genome assembly GCF_015104395.2 of Macrobrachium nipponense. Lineage (NCBI taxonomy): Eukaryota > Metazoa > Arthropoda > Malacostraca > Decapoda > Palaemonidae > Macrobrachium > Macrobrachium nipponense. The sequence goes on along the minus strand of NC_087208.1, from coordinate 50,708,918 downwards.
TGTTGTTGTTATTATTATTATTATTATTATTATTATTATTATTATTATTATTATTATTATTAGTAGTAGTAGTAGTAGTAGTAGTAGTAGTAGTAGGGAAAAACTCTCTATCGCGAGAGTATATATAATGTTCTAAAGGGTCCACAATAATACAAAGAGTAAAGAGTCCGTGTATAATTTTTAAGACTTTACAAAAAGCTTTCGAACCATTCCCTGGGTTCATCTTCAGTTCAGATTTTTGGACTGAAGATGAACACAAGGAAGGGTTCGAAAGCTTTCTGTAAAGTCTTAAAAATTATACACGGACTCTTTACACTTTGTATTATTGTGGACCCTTTAGAACATTATTATTATTATTATTACCACCATTCAGAAGATGAACCCTATTCATATGGAACAAGCTCACCTTAGGGCCATTGACTTGACTTTCACGCTCCCTAAGAATATGGTGGTGTTCATTTGAAAGAAGAAATAAAGGTATTATGCAAGCCCCCCACCCCCACCCCCCCCACCACCACCTGCCCCGCCCCATGGACCACCGGCTCGAAATTCAGGCTTCCAAAGAGTACGGTGTTCGTTTGAAAGAACTAACAGAAGGCAATATGAAATGCAGATAGAAGAGATCAGTAATCAGAAAAGAAAAAAATATACTAGAAAAAAGGTAAATAGATAAATATGTAAGTAAATTATTAAATTAGCTCCTAAGTCATTTCTTTGAAGAAGCTTTTAAGGAATTTATTGTAGTGTTCAATGGCAAGAGCATCTTTAGAAAGGTAGCATTAAGTAGTTAAGTTCATGGGGACTCGACAATAATAAATTTACGTCTGGTGTAGCAATTATATGCAGCAGCTAGTTTGTATAAATTTGCTATTGGCTTAGCGGTCTTTTTTCTTGTGTTAATTTATTGACGTTACAATATTACTTCTTTCGCTTTGACGCACTCAAGACAGACCGAAAACGCTGTGAGATACACTGAATACCTCTGATTAACCCCAGCTCACACTTTTAAAAAACTGTCAACTGGTGACTTGCGCAAATAGCTATACTACCCAAGTAGCTTTCACTCTTGAGGAAAATGAATTAAGGTGAAAACAATCTACCAACCTTACAAATTTCTTCCTGAGGTGGATGCTGAGAAAGTAGACTCTTAAGGACTAATTGAACTGCCTGAGATAGATTTTATTTTTTATTTTTGTTGTTTAAACAAACGGCCCCACAGAGAATCCAAGTGATATCCTTGTTCTTGAAACTGAAATATGAAGGTAAGTCCTCTATTTACAGAATGACGTATTATAGACACTCATTGACTTTAAACGATGATTTGTGGTGGTCCTATTCGGTGTTGGTTTTACCAAGTAAGGAAAATCGTGCTAAAATGTATAATTTGGATACGAAAAAAAGTTATCCAGTAAAGCCGGAATATATGAGATATATTTCGCTGTTTTCATAATACTGCACTTTATTGACAAAATATAATTCGCTAAATTAACAGAAGCGAAAGCACTTTAGAACTGCAAAAGTTATCATGAATATCAGTCATATTCTAGATTAGGTTCAAGGTTTAGAGCGGCCCCCCTCTCTCTCTCTCTCTCTCTCTCACTTTCTCTCTCTCTCTCTCTCTCTCTCTCTCTCTCTCTCTCTCTCTCTCTCAGAGAATCGGTCCTGTGAAGAGAGATATCCGTGGCCGAACTTCTTTAAAAGTCATTCCAGGGTTCCAGGACGCCCGTGAAATTTCCAGCAT
>NC_087208.1:50677177-50702177 GCF_015104395.2 Macrobrachium nipponense | reverse complement strand
ATCACCAGAAATAAATTCCTCTGGTTCCGCGTTGGCTGAGCCGAGAATCGAACTTCGGACCACCGGAATGGTAGCCGAGCGCGAAATGCACTCGGCCAACGTGGAACTACAGTATATAAAAATAAAAAATGATCATGCCATAAGTCATCCTCTAAAAAGAGATGAATGTTTCGATTGATGAAATGAATAGGCACAAACGCTCACTTTCATGAATTTTCTCTCTCACCCAGCCTTTATCCTCCTCCTCCTCCTCTTCCTCTCTTATGTAAAGGAAAGTATAATCAGTGTCCTCGTAAAGCAGAGAGAGAGAGAGAGAGAGAGAGGCGTGACTTGAGGCCACTCCCATAAACGTCCTCTCAGGTTCCTCCGAAGGAAGCATTGACTAAGAATCACGACCCTTTGTTTTAAGAAGCGCGGGACAACGTCCCAGATTTTCAATGATATCCGGGTATCCCCACCAAAAATGGAATAAAGAATTTAAGTCAAAGGGTAATAAGCGCTGGAACCTATGACGAGGTCATTCGACGCTCAGTTGGAAATTTAGAGTACAAAGGTTCTTGAAAGGTGTAAACCGGAGGAAAACCTCGCAGTTGAATTATGCAACAATTGTTAGGAGAAGACCGAGGAAAGCGAGATGGAGGAAAGGTAATATGAACGGAGGTATAGTAAGAGGAATGAAAGGACGTTGCAAAAACCTAAGTACTAAAAGTTACTTGAAGGCTTATCCAGGTCACGCGCCACTTCCAAATTAACAGGTTATTCCATCGGATATATTTGATCATACTACATATTCCACATTCAATGTTTGATATCATATCATAGCATCGATTAAACTAAAAGGTTTTACGCTTCTTTTTGAAAGACTTCAAATGCTCAATCAGCCTCAGCTCAAGAGGAAGCCACTGACTGAGGAAAAAAAAAAAAGCGGTTCAACCAACTTGAAACCAAATGTAACTTGTTTTGTACATTAAGTTCCAGAAGTGAAGCGACAAATTTCAGAGGATTTCGTTCGAAATTCACTAACTGGCAACTACAACTCGTAGCTGAAAAACTTTTTTTTTCTACAGTGAAAGCTCTACCAAGCAAAATAAAGGTTTCATATGATGCACAAATATCAAATCTATGACATTTATAACAATTATATGGAAAAATTACCGTAATAGTAATTATTTTAAAGTATAGTAATTACTTCAAACATTAGAAACGAAACAATTTGAAATTCTAGTTCAACACAGGATTACCAACATTGCCAATGTATATTTCGAGCAATATGGAAACAAATATTTAATATCATAGTGCATTATCAATTATTTTAACGAAGATGCATAAAACCATGCAAGGATCAGTAGAATGTAAAGGGAAAATCTCCGCGACATTAAACATAATCAACCATGAATGCACCTAGATTCAATAGAGAAGTTGGGTGTGGTTCGTAGTTCTGATTCTAGCTTCTAGGACCGAACATAAAACACCATCTTCGAGAGAGGCTCTAACTCCTGCTGCTACCTTCAGGTGACTAGGCCTAGTTCCGGGCATTGCAAGGCTTACAATGCAGGGCCACTGTCTGTTATTTAGGCAAAGATAGAACCTTCAGGACCGACACCAGGACCTGTCCTTGCACCTGGGAAACAGACTTTATATAAAAGAAATAAGAAAGACGGTCGCAAGCAACCAGAACACCCGTAAAATCACCACCTGGTTAAGTAGGGAGACGACAGACCCCAACCACCCCTCCCCCCTCTACCTCTACCTCTACCTACAATACTAACTCCACCTTTTTCACTTCAACCTTTTACCTCAAATCTTCGAATTATATCCCAACCGTGAAATTTAAGACTGAATTTGCGTAAGTGGGCGAATCATAAGGGAGTGATATCACCCAAATTCATATTTCCACGGACAACCAGCAATCGGTTCGATCCAGTCAAGCATTATTGTATAACAGAAATTTATGAGTTATTTGGGGAGTACATATATATATATATATATATATATATATATATATATATATATATATATATATATATATATATATATAAAGAAGCACCCGAGCATGACCAATAGGCCTAGTGCTCGACTCTTAAAGCAGACCTCTGGTTATTCCTGACTAGATAAAAAGGCCCTGAGAGAGAGAGAGAGAGAGAGAGAGAGCATAACAGGAGATACTCGGATTAAAATAATGCTCGCCAAGCATATTCACACTCCGGATCATATGGACAAGAATAGTCTCACTTATGCTGCACTGGAAAAAAAAAGGGTGGAAACCTACGAAAATACTTGTTTGGTGCGACCCTGAAAGCAATTCCACATGCAAAAATTTGCACACTTGAGAAATTCGATTAAATTGTTAACTAACAAGCTGGAAAATATATTTCCTTGATTCTTGAAATAGGCCTAACCAACTTGTCTTATTTATATTTCATTTAATCAAATGCTAAACTTCCCTGTGCTTTATCAAAAGAAATCATAATAACTTTCGGTATAACGCTATAAAAGCAGAAAGTTAATTTACAAATATTAGGCCAATGCTTATGCACTCTGTTCCTGCTGCCACTCTGTGGCGAATACTTCATATTACAGTTTGAGAGCCGCAGATGTTTCTTTGGGGAAATTCTTTTTTCATTTTAATAAACAATTATTGAACTAACATTGATCATTCACTGGGGAAATACTTTTTGCTCTTATACAGTTAATCACTGATATGTAGGATAACAATAATTGGAATTAAATATACTAACTGGCAACCCCACAGTTTCTAAAGAAGTACGATCAATTCTGAGATTTGTCGCTTCACTTCTGAAACTTACTGTACAGGAATCGGTTTTATTGGTTGTAATGCCTGTACAGTATAGCGCATAAGTATGCACTGACGGCCCTACCTCCATTCAGGAGAGAGTCCTGTTGGCATTCAATCCCTTAACGCTCGAAAACCCGAAACGAGAGTGCCGCTTTAGGACACAATGTCCTAAAAAAGAAAAAAAAAAGAAAAAAAAAGAGAGAGAGATAGAGAGAAAAGGCCGTGGCATTTGCAATAAAATCGTCTATTGTTTCCGCATCCCTCAAGTTGCAATTTCATTACCAGCCCATCATGACACTGGGTTATCATCACTCTTCATGATAGGGACAATACCTCGTCACTTTTTCATTATGTCATCGAAATATCGCGCAGCCACCATTTCGAAACTCGGCCGGAATGAGGAAATGTTGCACCTGCGGTTGAGTTGCAAAATGCCATTTTGTGACAGGCCCAAAAAATTATGATACGAAGCGCGTTTTACGAATTGCGGTTCCCTGCTAATTTAATCCTGTGGGGACTGTGCTCCCTTTTTTTTCTTTTTTAATTAATGAGGATGTCGCGCAACTGGAGCTTCAAAAGTTCAAGTGAAGATGCGATGCATTGCTACCCTAATCCTATTGTCTTTGTATTTTGATAATTCACTGACATTTCTCTACTTATTTATAAATTTAATTTATTTTATTTTGAAATGAGTGATCTCTTCTTTCAGTATTTCACATTACCTTCTGTTACCTCTTTCAAATGAACTCCATATTTTTTGGAAGCTTGTAGGTCGAGTCAATGGGCCGTGCTGTGGGCTGGTTCCATAAGAATAGGTTCATCTTCTGCATGATGAGGTAGGAAAGTTTAGTCTTTAGTCCTTATTCATCTGTGCTACAGAGACTAAAATGGTAATCTTGCCATGTATGTGATATGTGATAATCTAGTCTTTCAAATTATATCACGCAGGCGGAGAAGCATAAGTGCGACACTTCCACTTTCACATTAAGGAAAGGTAAGTTCTCTTCATTATAGGAACACTTAGCTTATCCCCCCATTAAGGTAAGTTCTGTTTTCTTCATTATATGAACACATACCCTCTCCCCTTAAGGCAAGGTCTGTTCTTCTCATTAAGGTAAAATCCGTTCTCATTATGCGAATACTTACCCTCTTGCAATTAAGGTAAGATCTATCTTCCTCACTTTTGGGGAACACCTCTCCACAATTTGAGTTTAGTGAAAAGTCTGTAATAGTTGTATGAAGGAAGTCTTTCAAAAACTTTTTTTTTTATCTCTTAAGCAAGGCACTGAACTCAAATTTGGAATGGTTTCCAATAATGAGGAAAATAGACCTTTGATGAGGGGAACAGACCTTGCCTTAATGAGGAAAGCTAACCCTACCTGAATGGTGAGAGGGGTAAGTAATCGTAAAAGGAGAAATGATTGGGACCTATGAGGTCATTCAGAGCTGAGAGTGGAAATTGACAGTAAGATGGTCTGAAGGTTTAACAGGAGAAAAACCTGGCAGGTGCACCAGGTAACACTTTTTAGAGAGGTACAGTAAAAGAGATGAGAGAGGTTGCAGCTGGGGCCCTAAGGAAAAGACCCTGAAAAGACTTTTAAGCAATGCCTACAGTGCACCACGTGAGGTTTACTGACTGACGGCGCTACCCCCACTACGGGGAAAGATTGATTTCATACAATTTATAGGTATTTCGCACCGACTGGCGAACAGAGACACCAGACCAAAATAACAGAGAAGGGAATGATCTCAAACTTCCAGGAAGCTGAAAAATCCAATGAATGTGCGACGGTGTCCTAATCATCTCCCGCTTCAGAATTCCGTCAATCCTCCTCCTCCTCCTCCTCCTCCTCCTCCTCCAGGAAATCTCTTTCTGAAGGGGAGCAGATCTTCCCGTGTGTTTGCCTGAGAGGCGACGCTGAATATACTTATAGTTCCCGTCTCGAAGCCACGGCAGGGAGATGTGACGAGATAACCGCCGGCGGAGGGGGGCGGGGCAAATTGGAAATTCTTTCGTCGATTTACGGCAGGTTGCTTTATATATGATAATGGAGAAAGTAAGATAAAGCATGGAAAAACGCTAAAAACAGAAGGTGGAAAGTATCAGAAAATCTAAATTCCAGTCGAATATTTATTTTAATAATTAGATTCCTTATTACTAAGGTATTTGAGGTCATTATCTTTATCGCTTTTCTTTTTTCACTTCCTATATTTCTGTACAGAAAGAGGAAATAGGAAGGAAAATGAAAACAAAATGTCACTGAGAAAGTACAGCAAATACGTGAGTAACAAGAATTCTTATCATTAAAAAAAATCTTATTAAAAATCCTGTATATATATGATAACCATTTCATATCACGAGCCATTCTCCATTGACAACCAAATAACTCGATCCTGGAACATATCCCGATGAAATAACCCGCCGTCCTCCCCAAAGATATTTATTTTCAATTAAAAGAGATCTCGCATATCACCGCACCGATAACGTCCAGAATAACTGACTAAAAATGCTTATATTTTTGTTATTTATATAATTCACGCTCTTTTTGATATGCGAGTGACTGGGAAATTTCTCAATACGATGATAAACAACAGAAACGAAGCACAAGGCGAGAAGGAGGGCAAGAAGAAGAACGACGAGAAAAGGAAGAACGAAATCGAGAATGCATGAAAAAAAAAATAATCAAATAAAAAACGGACCAGTCGGATAGGTTGTAATCTTTGTGATTTGATGCAAAAAAAAAAAAAAAAAAAAAAAATAGCCAGGCGCTTAAGACAGTGAAAAGAGGGCGTTGGAGTGATTGGACAGCAAGGTAAGGAAATGCAGAAAATAAAGGAAATAAATTACAAGGATCTAAAAGTAAAAATGATAAAAAAAAACCGTAGTTGCACTAAAAGTTATAGTCAAGACGTGTTGGACAGCTAGATGAGGAAATGCAGAAAATAAGGGTTAATGAATTACAAGGTTCTAAACGAGAATCTGTAGGAAAAAAATTGCTTTAAAATATAATAGTTAGAGGTGCTGGACAGCTACATTGAGGAAAGGAAACGGGAATGGAGGTAAACTCAAAGGTTAAAAAGTATAGGCGCAGCTAAGAGCAGAAGGCACGCTGCTAACAAGCTTCAGTAGTGCTTACAGTGCACCATTTGAGGTGTCCTGACGGCCCTATCTCCTTTCCGGGGTTGGTAGATTGTAAGTAACTGGGTCAGTTTAGTCAAAAAAAGGACCAAAAACAAAACTGTCCAAAAATAAATAAATAAATAAATAAATAAAAATGAACTTTGGTGGTCGAAACAATTGTGAGTATTCCAGCAAATTCCCTTATAATCAGAACAACCTTCATTTGCATTTCCGAGGCCAATTGACTTTGTCACTAAATTGCAGCCTGTGCGTTGAAAATGCTAGGATCGGGAATTAAAAGCATAATTACCCAAAGCACATTAATTATACTTTTATTACGTAATTACCCGACGAGATCGTTGGCAACTGCTTTTGGGGGGATAATGCTATATTTTTTTTCTTTTTTTGCAAGTGTTGGTAAACGATTTCCTATTTCACGTTGCTCCTGATATGAAAGGTTTTTAATTGGAATTTTTTTTTTTTTCAGATATAATTGGCGATTAGGGTAAATAACATCTTGATCTTTATTAGCTTTCAAAATAGTCTTGATGGCTTTTTTTTACCGAAACAATTATTCCGGGGCACATTATAGCTACACACGTAATTATAAAAAAGTGGATCACATGCTCGTTCTGAAAAGCATTTGAGGGTAATTCCGGTCTAATACTTCTTCTTTTTAATGGAGAACTCTAGGTTTGGGTCTAGACACTGGAAAACTTCGAGACGTCGGGTAAAAATATGGAATAGAGATGTTACTGTTAATTACCCATCATATATATATATATACATATATATATATATATATATATATATATATATAATATATATATATATATATATATATTGATATATATATATATATACATATATATATACTATATTATATATATATATACGTATATATATATAATATATATATATATATATATATATATATATATATATATAATAATATATATATATATAATATATATATATATATATATATATATGATACACAGTCACGCGTCATTATTATGAAGTCACAGACACAGGTTTTCGTCTGTGCATTACCAATGGAATATCAAGAATAAAAGAAAACAAGTGAAAAATGCGCAATCGAGACTTCTGTACAGCGTTATGCCGTATGAGCAGCGGCCCATGAAACTTTCAGCCACGGCCCAGGTGGTGGCCTGTCTTGTAGCGTTGCCATACCAACGATCATAGCTGATTTTAACCTTACATGAAAAAAAAAAAACGCTGAGGCTAGAGGGCTGCAATTTGGTATGTTAGATGACTTAAGGGTGGATGATCAACATATCAATTTGCAGCCCTGTAGCTCAGTAGTTTTTAAGATCTGAGGGCGGACAGGTACAGTGCGAACAAGAAAAATTCGGACGGCTCGGACAGACAAAGCCGGGCACAATCGTTTTCTATTCAGAAAACTAAAAATCAGTCTTTAAGCTAATGACAGATAAGGAAACAGCTAAGCTGACAACCGCATGCGTAAATAAGCCGTTTCCTCAGCGAAACTGCTGAGGGTAGGTTGCGTAGGGTGAGTGGAATCGATTAAGATCGTCTCAGATCGTCGAAGACCATCTAGGATCCTCGAAGACCATCTCAAATCGTTTCAGATAGATAAAGATCGTCGGTAGGTTGCGTAGGGTGAGCGGAACCATCTCAGATCGTCTCAGATAGATGAAGATCGTCGCAGTATAGTTGAAGATCGTCTCAGTTCGTTGAAGATAGTCGAAGATCGTCGAATATCGTCTCAGATCGTTGAAGATAGTCGAAGATCGTCTCAGATAATAGGAAACTTCAGAGGGTCAGAGAAGAGCGGAGGGCGGCCGTCCTCGTTTTAAAGTGACTCGAGGAAAAATCGACCCACTCGACGATCCCCATTCAGTACGGGTAGATGACCTCAGGTCATGCTTCTATTGGCTCCCGAACCAGCGAGGCAGAATTGACAAACCTGATCTAATTGAGACTTCGAGTGTTCCCTGGACGTTTTTCAAACAGGGGAACCACTACTAGACAGGGGAATGAGATCTGTGTTTCTCCCTTTGAAACTTTTTACCTATACGAGAGAATGATGAAATTCTCCTCTTCAAACAAAAAAAGGTCAGGATATCTTATTCCATAGATGCCAAAGAACCAGGCATTCTCGTCCTCCTCGATTTTAATCTCATGGTGGGGGAGAAGAAACGGACAAAGGAACAGTTTAAAAATGCTTTTAGGTAGAATATCCTTTTCCAAAGGTTATTGCTTTTGGAAAATGCACTTGAATGTTGAATTCAACCTTCACTTTTTTGAAGTATTCGTACAACCACCATTTCAGATAAATCTCTGTTGTTCTTGTCAGCTAATCAAATATCTTTGCATGACAGTTACGTAAGAAATTTGAATTTACAAATCGTTCAACCACCATTTCAGATCAATCTCTGTTGTTTTTTTGTCAGATAATCACATATCATTGCATAACACAGAGTTACGTAAGAAATCTGAATTTACAAATTTCAGTAAATCTAAAAAAAAAAAAAAAAAAAAAAGAGACTTCTTCGGTTTTGATATACAGGAGAAAGTTCAGAAATCTCGAGTGTGACCGTACAAAGCCTTCTACTACTTATGCCCTATTCACTTGAGCATATTTCTAAACGTGGCAAAAGTGTTAAGTGAAAAAGAGTGAGATAGACAAATATATCACCAGGCACCAACCTCCCCCCTACCTGGACCCTCAAACCGATAATACCTTAATATTCCGACCATTCCATCTGCATTTTGTATCGTTTTAAAGCTCCCCAGATACCTATTACTTCCCGTGCATCCTTTCCCTCCCTGACTTTCATAGCAGATACAAACAATGCCTTTTATCTATGCAGAGCCGCGACTGGAGAGCAAAACCGAGCGCAATAATTATGATGGCCGCTTGTAGTATTTTAATTCCATGATTTACGAAGTCGTTTGGATTGCGCTGCTAGCAAATCCTCGCGCAGCCCCGGAATGATTCGTAGCCAAATAATTCCAGCTTTCCATAAATTCCCCGAAGGATACTGATTACTGGATTTGCAATTCTATCAAATGGAAATCACTTTACCGGCAATTCCCACTTCTGGGGATGGGCGCGGATATTCCTTCTAAAAGTTGGGGGCGGGCGGGATTCGGAATCAGTTGCATTGATGAAGGGGGTTGGTTGGGGCGGGGGGTGGGGGGGGACTGTAATGTGAGGGGCCCGCCGTACAGGACGCGATAGCTATTAAAATACTCGAGTGAATGACTTTTCCCTCTTTTTTCTTGTGAGTATTAATCTTTTAATGGCCAACTGTTAGTCTGTGGCCATAGTCATAACCCTATACAAACATACACACACACACACACACGCACGCACACACACACACACACACACACACACACATATATATATATATATATATATATATATATATATATATATATATACAGATAGAGAGAGAGAGAGAGAGAGAGAGAGAGAGAGAGAGAGAGAGAGAGTTCCACATGACTTCTCACGTTGAAATTTGAATCGTCTCAACTATCAGCAAGGTTTTAATTTCAGTATGAGAGTACATAGTATTTATAGTAGGTACTCATGACTTCAGATATTTCATTATGAACATTGTGTTCCTATACGAAAGCATTCAGTTGCTTTGCAGCAGCCCAGGAAAAGCAAGCCGTCACTTGACCAAAAATATTCCTTTATTTCTTGTTCTTTTGAAATCTTCAGCTGAAAGCCCTTCTGGACTGTCAGCAGCTGACTACATGATAAATCTCAGAGGGCTCCAAAGGGAAGTCAGCCTGCAGATGAGAGTGTCAGGTTATAGGAAAATGTGATACATGAATAAATATGAGGGAATTCACATTATTATTCAGATGATAAACCCCAATTCCTATGAAAGCAACCTACGGGGGCCATTGAGGCTTGAAATCCAAGCTTCAAAATAATATGGTGTTTATGTGAAAGAAGTAACAGAAGGTAATATGAAATACACCAAGAGTAGATCAGATATCATTAAAAGAGAAATGAGTAATTTGATATATAACTCGATAGAAATAAATATGAATTGGTAAGGAACAAGTGAATTGTTTTATGATAGTTATTGCATCTTCGTTTGAACTTATGAGGTTCTAATTGCTCAACGCCGATATTGACTGATACAGAAAATACTTCTTCAAAGGAGAATGAGACTGAGATAAAGACATTAAGATTTGTATAAACGTAATACATCTGATTCGGTTCCTGCAGGTTAATTACGTAACAATAACGTTCTTGGTGTGTAATTATTCATTGACGTTTAATAAATGTTAAAAATAAAGATATTTCTTATTCCGTTTAAAACTTTCAGTAAACGTTAACTCGATCTTTTCCGCTACGGTAATAACCAAGCTCTCGTCGCGTGCTCGTAAATGAATTTTTTTTTTTTTTACTTTAGCCAAAATATGAATGTTTATGTTTCCTTCTTCTTGACTGGGGTATGTATATAATCTTGAGTTTCCTTAAAGCTTTTACATTCACATCTGAACATATAATGTTTAGTTTTATTTACCCGAAATTCAAAGGCCAAGAATCAGAGTTATTTCCATTTGATAGCCTGCTTTCTCTTTGGAGACATCTCCCTGCTATAGGGGCCTACCATCCTTATCTCTCCTTTCCTTATCTCTCCAAGAGAGAGGGATGTCTCTCTCAGTACTTGGACAGGAAGACAGGTGCCAAAAAGGTCTCTCAATATGATGGGCTTAGAAGCACTAAGCTTCTGTCGTCGTCGTTTTTACATCTCCATTACAGAGATTTCTGTCAATACTGGGACAATATTTTATTGAAGTAAGGCATACATTATTATGCATATAGAGACTTTCGTAAAAATTAAATTTATATCGAGAGCAAAAGCATAAAACTAAGTAAATTTAGGCGTTGCACTTTGCACAGGGCATTATATATATATATATATCCACACCACACCACACACCACACACACATATATATATATATATATAATATAATTATATATATATATATATATATATATAAATAATAAAACTATATATCTATATATCTATATATATATATATATATAATAATATATAATATATATATATATATATAATATATATATATAGACACTATTATAATACCTATATCTATCTAATCTAATTCTATCTATCTATCTATATATGATATATATATATTATATATTAATATATACTATTATAGATAATATATATATATATATATAAATATATATATATAATATTTATATATATATATATGTGTGTGTGTGTGTGTGTGTGTGTGCGTATGTATCAACCTTCCATTTTCGTACAAAGATTAACATCGTTCAACATCCAATGTCCAAAGGAACCCAGACCATCGTTAATTTATTTGAATACACTAATGACTTGCTCGTCTTGCACAGCAGAGCCGGAATTGAGACGTTCTCTCTCTCTCTCTCTCTCTCTCTCTCTCTCTCTCCTCTCTCTCTCTCCTCTTCTCTCTCCTCTCTGTAACCAAGTTTTTCCCTAGAGTAAAACACTTCTCCATTTTCAACACAGCAACTTTAATAAACTTAGGTTTGTGTTCAGCCATTCCCCTTTGAGGCAGCATCCACCACCACCACCGTCCCTCACTGCGTAACCTCGTAAATCTCTGCAGAAACTTTTAAAAACCTTAATAAAAAGATATAAAAAAAGACTGAGATCTTCTTCGCTGGCAATATATTATCTGGGACGGAGGTCTTTCAAATTACATGGAACAAAGTTGTATGATTTTAAAATTTTTTCGCGTTGAAATGATCTGGGAAATAACTTCAGCTTTCTTGGGATATAAATCTTATTACTTGTCCAGTATTCAGCCTTTCGTCTGGAAATGGTTCTGGAAAAACTTCAAGTTTTTGGTTCTCTTTGTCTGTCCGTCCGCGCTTTTTTTCTGCCCGCCCTCAGATCTTAAAAATTACCGAGGTTAGAGGGCTGTAAATCGGTATGTTGATCATTTACCCGCTAATCATATAACGTACCAAATAACAGCCCTCTAGCCAAAGAAGTGTACATTTTATTTAAGGTTAAAGTTAGTCATAATTGTGCGTCTGGCAACGCTATGGGCCAGACGCACGATTATGGCTAACTTTAACCTCAGATAAAATGAAAACTCTCTGAGGCTAGAGGGCTGCAATTCGGATGTTTGATGATTGGAGGGTGGATGATTAACCCACCGAAAGACAGATCTTTTTTCGGTTTCTTGATTATACGATGTAGAGAAAACTCGATTGCGCCGAAGAAACTTCAGTGCATTTTTTACTTATAATTCAAATCCAATTGCCTGTCCAGATTCAGCGTTTCGTCTGGAAATGATTTTGGAAAAAATTTAAGTTTTCGTAATTTAAAATCATTTACCAGTTCAATATTCAGCTCGTCACAGAACAACCTATAACGGCAATCCTACTATGCTATCGGCGAGAGAATTCAACGTATCTCAGCTATCTGAACGTATTTCCCGACCTAAAGGAATGAGAAATGCTCCCTCTCAAGAATATACACCTGTCATTTCAAGAAACGTTCATTTTATTATCCTTTTCCTTGTCTCTGAATCCCGCAAACATCGAGTGACATCTACAAAAGTGAGATGTTTTCCCTGTTTTGACACATCGAGCTCTGAGCCTAACTTACTTCTGTCAGTTCCAGTGATATTTTCCGCGTCGTCGAGTGCTTGGAATTTCCCTCTGGAGAGCGAGATGGTTTATAATGGCTGGATTTGGGGGTAGGGCGTGGGTGGTTGATAGGATGTACAGTGTTTTCCACTCGAGAAAAGGCCTTTTTTTTTTTCTTTTTTTTAATAACAATTGTCCTCCCTTAAGAGAATGGAATTAAGTTCGAGTTAAAGTTGTCTGTAGGCAGAAAATGTACATTTTAGGGAAAAAAAAGACTTAATCAGTAAATAACAAAAAAAAAAAAAAAAAAAAAAAAAAAAAAAAAAAAAAAAAAAAAAAAAAAAAAAAAAAAAAAAAAAAAAAAAAAAAAAAAAAAAAAAAAAAAAAAAAAAAAAAAAAAAAAAAAAAAAAAAAAAAAAAAAAAAAAAAAAAAAAAATTTTAAATAAAAAAAAAAAAAAAAAAAAAAAAAAAAAAAAAAAAAAAAAAAAAAAAAAAAAAAAAAAAAAAAAAAAAAAAAAAAAAAAAAAAAAAAAAAACAACTGTCCTCCTTTAACGGTATTAAATTTGTTTTAGAGTTCTCTGTAAGAGAGATAAATAGCCTTTTCTTTTTTTAGTAAATAAAGATCTATTTTCTTTTTGTTAACACTTGTTTTCCCTCTGGGGAATACAACAAAACTTGGTTTAAGATATACTGTAAATAGAAAATGAACTATTTTAGCGTTCTTCCTGTACGAGCAACATACTGCAAATATAGTTTGAGTTTATTGTAAGTTTTATGATTAGAACCACGTATTTTATGTGATGTGCTCCAGTGGTTTTGATTTTTTTTTACTATTTTCGTTACAATCAGAAGTCGTCTTATACGACCAAAGAATCTAAATGAGTCTTGCTAAGAGTGAAAATGAATAAATGGCAAATCTTCGGTGGTGAGATATAAACATATATATATATGCTATATGTACACTCGGCAAGGAATGTTAAGATACAGTTTTTTAAAATCTTCGGACATGTAGTGTTCAATAATGCCACACCTGGCACCTCTAGAAAGGGGGCGGAGCTTCAAACTCAGTGTTTGCTTTGCTAGATTTCCATTAACTTTTACACCATAAAGATTCTGTAGAGGTCCTATATTCATATATACTTGAATGTAGAATCAGGTTCTATATTATTCGTTAATGTTGGTTTGGTAACGTCAGTTCAGGGTACA
Source organism: Macrobrachium nipponense (assembly GCF_015104395.2). Taxonomy (NCBI): domain Eukaryota; kingdom Metazoa; phylum Arthropoda; class Malacostraca; order Decapoda; family Palaemonidae; genus Macrobrachium; species Macrobrachium nipponense. Next base: position 50,688,419 of record NC_087208.1, on the reverse strand, counting down.
ATATCGATCAATCATCCTTTTCTAAAACCTACTGTGAAACCTTATTTATAAGTAATGTTTGACATTAAACTGACGTAAAATTCATAGGTAATTGAAGACGGATCTTAAACAATGAGAGAAAGTGTTTTAAAATTTGGGCAGTACTTGTGGAAATCGTGAGGAATATTACAGCAAAGAATGAAATATTATGACGATAGAGATACTTAATTCATTATATTTCCTTTGAAAGATTAAGTGATAATATTTTTTCAAATGTTTCAAAAGTGGAGAGAGAGAGAAGAGAGAGAGAGAGAGAGAGAGAGACGAGAGAGAGAGAGAGAGAGAGAGAGAGGAGATGGGGTGGAAAACACTTGGCGGAAGAGGAGAGAGAGAGAGCGCGCAAAGCATAAGCCTATCTATAGAGATACTTAATTCATTATATTTATTTTGAGACTGAGTGGTAATATTTTTTCAAATGTTTTAAAAGTAGAGAGAGAGAGAGAGAGAGAGAGAGAGAGAGAGAGAGAGAGAGAGAGAGAGAGAGAGAGAGCAAAGTCTGCTTACTTGAAAGCTTAGGCCTATTTATAACAACTTAATTTTCATTATATTTTCTTTGGGAGATTGAGTGGTAATATATATTTTTAATGTATGTTTTAAAGGATCTTAATATTCAAGTTAATTCTCTAAGTAATTCATACCCTAATCTTTATTTCATTCGATAGTTGCTGTAACATTCAGATTGTAAAAAGACGGAAAATTTCACACATAGGCTACAGTCATTCTTGCTCTCTTGATATAGTCTTTACTTTTTGAAAATCGGGTTTCATCCATAAATCATTCACGAAAAAAGCTGTGTTAAGTAAAAATAACTCAATATGTATTGCACGGGCAATTAAAGTTTTATATCGTGCAAAAAATGCTGATGTGTTGAGAGATCGTTCAGCCTCGCGGCAAAGAAAGGCAGTCGTGTAGGGCTGTAGGCTACTACGAACTGCTTTGTTAATGGGAGGATATAGCCAGAAAAATCTTTGAGCTGACATGCTACTTTAACCTTGATAAAGAATTTATATTTAAAGACAGTAGCTTTGTAAACAGCAACTGGCATTCGATCCATGTCAACGTCCCAAAGTAAATCAAAGTGCAAAATCCGTTACGTAAGCCAGTATCCAGTGACTTGCGCTTTCCCGCTCGAAGTTCTAGGGCTCCTCCTCACATCATAGAAAACGCTTTTGCGGATGGAACTAGATTTGCTCAACCTACCTTAGCCGTTGCAACATTGAGTGCCATTGACGTCAGCTAACTTTAATCGCTTTGGAATACAAACATCAGTTTGTAGAAACTAAAATAATTGCATTCACCACTTACGATGATGCAATATATACCCCGTTCCATGAGGAAAACGAGTAAATATTGTCGTCGTGATACATAGTACTAAAATCAGAAATTCACATTCTATCTACCAGATCTCTATGAACGAATCCATCTGAGAAATTCCAATTACTTCGGACATATCGTGTTTTTAAGTATCTGAACGGTTTTGTTTTGCAGTTTTAACTTATATGATATAATTTGCAGTATATTTTCATATTCTAGAGTAAATTTAGCGATACTATGTCTTTTCAGTAAAAACAAATGGGAAATTGGATGAACGAAAGCTAATGAAAACTGTATCTTCAGTTTTCTTGTCGAGTGTACATACATACATATATATATATATATATATATATATATATATATATATATATACATATATATAGATATATATATATATATATATATATATATATATATATATATATATACACAAATATATATCTTGAAAAATGAAATAAAAAATTATTGAACACACTAGTAAAGAGGACTTAGGAGAAGGGCTTGGATCGAGCGGCAGAGAGAGAGAGAGAGAGAGAGAGAGAGAGAGAGAGAGAGAGAGAGAGCCTGCAGAAAATCATTCGGGAAATGCAAGCCAAGCGCCTTCCATCGGCCGACGCTTAGAAATACAGGAGGACCGACCCTCGCCATTGATACTACGCAGCTAAAGGTTCCAGTTCTCGTATTCCTGAATTTCACGGACACTCTCGCAGAGACCAGTTTATTCGCACGAGTAAGCGAGAAGTTTATTCCAAACGAAACTGATTCTAGTCGGTCCCAGTGACGAAGACTGGTTGGGAAATACGGGCCGGTTTTGCTTGCAGAATTATGTATTATCTGCTCTCAGTATATCTGGAAGAAAGGGTAAAACCCTGATTTTCTGGACGTCAATTTTGACTGGGCCACGTGTGTTAAATTAGGCAAAACTGTATTGAATTCGGTAGTATTTCCTCCGAAGTTCGATTCCCGGCTCGGCCAACGAGGAATCAGAGGAATTTATTTCTGGTGATAGAAATTCATTTCTCGATATAGTGTGGTTCGGATCCCACAATAAGCTGTAGGTTCCGTTTCTAGGTGACCAATTGGTTCCTAGCCACGTAAAATATCTAATCCTTCTGGCCAGCCCTAGGAGAGCTGTTAATCAGCTCAGCGGTCTGGTAAATCTAAGATATACTGAACTGAACAGAGATGCAATGCATTATCACCCTGAAACCATTCACCTAGTATTTTAATAATTTATATTTCTATCTCTATCTTTTAATGCATACATGCAATGCACACACACACGCATATATATATATATATATATATATATATATATATATGCACATATGTTTTATATATATGTATATATGTACACTCGACAAGAAAAGTGAAGATACAGTTCTTATTAGCTTTCGTTCATCGAATCTTCCATTTGTTTTTACTGGAAAGACATAATATCGCTAAATTTATTCTAGAATATGAAAATACACTGCAAATTATATCATATAAGATAAAATTGCAAAAGAAAACCGTTCAGATACATAAATCACTATATATGTCCGAAGTCATTGGAGTTTGTCAGATGGATTCGTTCATACAGATCTGGCAGATAGAATGTGAATTTCTGATTGTAGTACTATGTATCATGACGACAATATTTACTCGTTTTTTTCATGAACGGGGATATTATTGCATCATCGTAAGATTTTGCTCTCTCTCTCTCTCTCTCTCTCTCTCTCTCTCTCTCTCTCTCTCTCTCTCTCTCTCCACTTTTAAAAAACATTTGAAAAAATATTATCCCTCAATCTCTCAAAGTAAATATAATGAATTAAGTATCGCTATAGATAGACCTATGCTCTCTCTCTCTCTCTCTCTCCCCACTTTTGAAACATTTGAAAAAATATCACTTAATCTCTCGAAGTAAATATAATGAATTAATTATCTCTATCGATAGGCCTATGCTTGCGCGCTCTCTCTCTATCGTCATAATGTTTCATTCTTTACTGTATTGTTCCTCATGATTTCCACAAGTACTGCCCAAATTTTAAATCACTTTCTCTCATTGTTTAAGATCCGTCTTCAATTACGTATGATTTTACGTCAGTTTAGTGTCAAACATTACTGATAGATAAGGTTTCACAGTAGGTTTTAAAAAGGGATGATCGATATTCTACCCTGAACTGACGTTACCAAACCAACATTCAAGTATAAATGATTATAGGACCTCAACAGAATCTTTATGGTGTAAAGTTGATGGAAATCTAGAAAGCAACAAACGCTATGATTTTGAAGCTCCGCCCCCTTTCAAGAGTTGCCAGGTGTGGCATTATTGAACAATATATGTCCGAAGATTTAAAAAAACTGATCTTAACTTTCCTTGCCGAGTGTGCATATATATACATATATATATATATATATATATATATATATATATATATATATATTATATAGATAATGTATATATACATATATATATGTATATTTGATATATAATATATATATATATATATATATATATATATCATATATATACATATATATATATATATATATATATATAGTTATATATATATGTATATATATATATATATATATATATATATATATATATATATATATATATATATATATATATATATATATATAAGTCATATCACATTACGTGATTCATATACATATATCGAGCTACAATGTCCTTTATTATCGAGAAAAAATTCCCCTTCGGTTAAGCATATATGAAAATATATTAATTCGAGTTAGAGCGAATTAGATATTAAAGGACATTGTAGCTCGATATATATAATATATATAATTTATAATAAATAAATTATCTAATATATTATATTATATATATATATATATATTATATATACATAAATATATAGATAAATTATTATAAATATATATATATATCTATATATACTATATATATATATATATATATATGTAAAAATATATATAATATATTTATTAAATATATATTAATATATATAATATATTATTATATTTAAAAAGGAGGAATTTACAGATTCATTGTTTTTAACTTCCCATGGAGACAGAGTCCGAAGCGACGATCTAAGAATGCTGACATCTCTTTTTGGGTGGTACGATGTTAAAGTTCCTTACTTAAGCATATCAGTGTCGTGAGGGCTTCTTCAAGGTGCCTTTGAAAACTGGCTGTGACCAGTTAATTGGAGCGTTGACGAAGTGTGAATTCATCTGTACGTGTGCGAGCTATGTCCGTTGATAACGGCGAGTTTTAGGCAGTACTAGGGAGACAGCTACGGGAGAAAAGGCAGAATGCTGGGATGGCTCTGCGAAAGTACTATTTGTAAAAGTGTTGACATTCCAGGCTGCAATGGGTGAGTTATCATGATTTAGCCAAAGGGATGGCTTGTTTTGATATCTTGTAAAGATGTTCCATTTCATTTAATCTTTTGACTTTGTCTTTACAATTGTGTGTGTGCTCACGAGGGTGTTCTCCTGTCTTTAAAACAGGCGGTTCTAGTGAGGGGACCGAGTGTTCAAGTGAGGGGACTGAGTGTCCTAGTGAGGGGACTGAGTGTCCTAGTGAGGGAACTATAATATTTTGGAGAAGAGATAATTGGTGTGACTAATTACTGATTAAGACATTTAAATACCGGGGGGTTACCTGAGTTAGTTGTCTGTGAGACTTGAACTATTATCATTCCATTAATTGTCTTATACTTATTCAACTAGTGCTTTGCTTTGAATAAAACGTATATATTTTTTGTAACTCCGACTCTGATTTGATGACCCGATGGAATGGAGAGAGAGAGAGAGAGAGAGAGAGAGAGAGAGAGAGAGAGAGAGAGAGAGAGAGAGGGCTTTTGCCAGCGATCGCTTTGAGAGAGAGAGAGAGAGAGAGAGAGAGAGAAGAGGCTGAGGGTTACCAGTTCGCCTAACGCACTGGCTAAACGCATACCAATATAAATTTAAAAACCGGGGGGCGGAAGCCCCTCGCTGGTAATATATATATATATATATATATATATATATATCTATATATATATATATTATATATATATATATATTATATATATATATATCTAATATATAATATATATAATATATTATTATATATGTAATCGATATTCCCGTCACCACCCAGCTTTTGAATTTCAGAAAGCGATGAATGAAATATTGGGTAAAACTGACGCTCTAACAAGCAAGAAACGAACGAAAAGTAACGAAATGGGACGTTGAAATACAAAAAGGAAAACACTCCAAATCGATGCAAAAAATATGCGAATTTAATCTCATCGTCATTGGTGAGCTACTGACAGCTAAAAGAATCACTTCACCGAAGACGTACAAATTCCCAATTTATAATGGCTTCTGTATTTTTTTTTTCGGAAATACGGATTCACTAGGTTTGTAGGAAATCAGGAAACTGGGTCATACGTTACAAATTGTCTATCAAACACAAAAGATTAGTTGTTGAATCTGCTTTGTTACTATTTATTTATATGTGTAAATATTATTCATATCCTGACAATCTTCTTACATGCAAATAAATAAGGGATAAAAACACAATATTTAACTTACTCGGGATTAAATGAAAAAAGGAAAATACGAGAATGCATAGAACGAGAGAGAGAGAGAGAGAGAGAGAGAGAGAGAGTGGGGGGAGGGGGCAGAGGAATTTACAAGTTAATTGCCGAAGACAATGGAAAATAAAAATACCAGAATGCCGAGAGAGAGAGAGAGAGAGAGAGAGAGAGAGAGAGAGAGAGAGAGAGAGAGGGGTGTGGGGTGGAATTTACAAGATAAGTACTGGAGACAATGAAAAATCAAATTACGAGAAGGCATAGAACGAGAGAGAGAGAGAGAGAGAGAGAGAACTATTTCGCGAAATAATAATGATAAATAAAAGTAGAATAATGCATGGGGAGATGAGAGAGAGAGAGAGAGAGAGAGAGAGAGAGAGGAATTTACAAGACTATTTCGCGAAATAATGATAAATAAAAGTACGAGAATACATAGAACGATAGAACAAGAGAGAGAGAGAGAGAGAGAGAGAGAGAGAGAGAGAGAGAGAGAGAGAGAGAGAGAGAGAGCGTTTACAAGACCGTTCCCCTCTTCCCAGAAGCAAAATTACCAAGAGCACAATAAAGCAGCACCAGGCCACCAGAAATAAATCAAAGATAAAGGAAACTCAAACGAGAGAGAAAACATCACTTCGCAACACCTGGGGATCAAGTTGCTTCTTAGGTTGGAGAAGAAGAAGAAGAAGAAGAAGAAGGGAAAGAAGAAGAAGAAACGACTCATTAGGAGGTTTGTCGCACAACACCTGTGGCCAGATGTGACTCTTGTGTCGTTGTCACAGCTGCTAAGATATTGTCGGTTCTTGGAACGACATTTTTTTTTCGCAGCTTCGTTTTCCACTTCTGGTCAACGACAGATGGGTTTATTCCTCTCTCTCTCTCTCTCTCTCTCTCTCTCTCTCTCTCTCTCTCTCTCTCTCATTCAACAGACGATATCAAAGGTAATTATTTACTTTAAAGCCTTTATTTTATATATCTTGATGATAAATGCTAGCGAAGTTAAATCCTCATAGCTGATTTACCGCCTCTAGATTCAATTGTACCCACGAAGTAATAAGGGAATGAATGTACTGCATTTTACATATGATCATTGCACATTCTGTTCACCTGGGTTAATAAGCATCTTGGTCCCACCTAAACAGATTGACATGGAGCTGAAGCAAGACAAGAACAGGCATTATTATTATTGTTATTTAGGAACAGACCCTCTCTCAAGCATACTTTATTAAGAATAATGGCTACTTCAGCAGCGTTACGCTTGTAGAGATTATTCTCTATTTTTGGAATAGCGGCTTTTCCCGCCCTACTTAAACCGAATAGTAGAGCGCCTTATAGAGGTCATGATCAAATACAGAGTCAAGATCGATGCTTATATTTCAACTTATGCAGATTATTATTATTATTATAATTATTATTCAGAACGCGAAATCTATTCACAGGAACCACCCCACCAAACGGGCCACTGACTTGAAATTCAAGCTTCCAAAGAATACTACGGTGTTCATTTGAAAGAAGTAATAGAAGATAATAGAAAAAAGGAAATACAGAAAGAAGAAAGCTCACTTATTTAAAAAAATTAAATTAGCAAATTAATAAATGGTTAAAAATGTAAGTAAATTATCAAAATGCAAGAAGCATTATCTTAAGGTAACAAAGGTAACAATGGCAGTAATATGATTAAAGACACTGCCTTTCCCTTCCAATCTGCTTTGCCTCAGTCCCTAAAAAGGACTATTATGTATGACTATGACTTGACCGTTTATGTAGATTATGACTCTTACCCTGTTGCCTGCATGCAACTTTCCCTATAATAAGACAAAAGGCATCTTCATTGATGTCAGTGACTAGGGCATTGCAGCAGAAATACGGTGCTTATAAGCACAACTACAAAGGCAAGTTATAGGACGCTCAATAGGTCCCCTTTGAAACGCCATTACTGTTATTGCAGAGGTAATCCCGTTTCTTAGGAATATTGCGAGGATTTCCTGGCTGACCTTATTAATGTAGTACCTTCTGCTTATTTGAAAGCACGACCGAGGTAGAGGTTATTTGAGGAAATGTTGCAGAGAGCCACCTTCTCCTTGATGTCTGACTTGGTGTGTACATCACTTTGGCCAGTTACGGAAATGAACACGAACATGATAAACCTTATATTAAAAGTGCCTGGTACTTAACACAACTACTTAGGATGTTACACTAAAAATAGCTAGTAACGTAATATAACTGCTTTGAATATTACACAAAAGTACCTACGTATAGTAGATTCACATCAACCGTGCATTTGACGTCTAGGCCAGTCCTTAACGACACTCCTGATGGCTTTTGATAAGGCAGTGACTGGGCCGGAAACTCTCAGTCTCTCTCGAGAGTTCACATAGGCAGGATGTATGTCCCACCTCTCCTGAAAGACGTATCCCTCAGGAGAGATGAAACATAAATCCGCCAGTGTGAACTCTCTCTCGAAGAGACTGAGAGTTTCCAGCCCTGTCATTGGTTTACCAACAGCTAATCAGGAGCGTCGTAAGGGACTGGCATAGACATCAAATGCACGGTTGATGTGAATCTACTATAGTACGTAATATAACTGCTTTGAATGTTATGCTAAAAGTACCTGGTACGTGATGTACGTAATATGACTGCTTTGGATGTTGCACTAAAAGTACCTAGGTACGTGATATAAACTGATTTGAATAGCGAATAATGCTTAGTGATCTTATTATACCCTTCTGTACTATATCTATCATTGCGCTAATTGAAGAGGTATCACAGGTTTTAACTGCATATGTCTCTGGTTTATATTAAACCTATCAGCCAATTATTTCACAAACCACTGATTAACCTTGTGACTGAAAACATTTCCTTATTCATCAACACTATATTAAATTAGTGCGTGTGTTCAGATACATTACAATTAAGACACGTTTTTTAATTCATTAACGATATAGAGTTATTTAACTTGTATAATTTCTGCCATATTGCAAGAGACCACTTTCGTGTGGTTTCAACTGCTCTTGATTCGTGATTCTGTAGAGAAAAGAAAAGTCCACTTTCCTGTGGTTTTAAATTCCACTCGATTCGTGATTGTAAAGAGGAATGATATTTGTTTTTTTGAGGACGACCTCCTATAAATATAAACGGTCGGATATACAAAATATACAAATATACAAAATATACGAATATACAAAACGTTATTAAAGCCACTGAGTAAGAGAATAAAAGAATCAGACGAATTCGAACAATCGCCAAAATATTTTGCCTCGCTAAAGAAAACGACAGGCAAATACAACCGGCACAAAATGAAGCTCTAACAATATATATCGTCCATATCATAAATAAATTGTCGAATGCATATTTGGAGGAAATACATTCAACTCTCTCATTTCAAAAAATTTTAGTTTTTACGGGCCGGGAAAATAATGGCTTCTGAAATGATGCATTTATAAGGGAAAGCATATTTTTATTCGTTTGAAAAGCCATCATTTTGTTTAGGGAGGATTACGGCATTTTAATGTCTGTAAATTGTGAGAGGATTCTCTATTACGTTGGCAGTTAAAAAAATAATTATGAATCCCCAATTGACTTATGTCCATTATATTAATCGATTCATAGAAAGTGCATCACTGGTGATGGTGGTCATCTTAGGACAAAGATCCTCATCAGAGAGAGAGAGAGAGAGAGGAGAAGAAGGGAGGAGGAGAGAGACGAGAGAGAGAGAGAGAGAGAGAGAGAGAGAGAGAGAGAGAATTTTATAACGTTTCAAAAATTTCAGAGATAGCAATACATAAACATATATCACACACACAATCACACACATATATATGTACATGCATATATATATATATATATATATATATATATATATATATATATATATATATATATATATATAGTGTATATATATATATGTATGTATATGTATGTGTATATATATATGTATACAATATATGTGTGTATATGTTATAAATAAAACATATATATATATAATATATATATATATATATATATATATATATATATATATATATATATATATATATATATTATATATATATTTAAACTGCATAAATACGTATATATACACACTATATGCATATATATAATGTTATATATAATTGAAAATCAATGTTTAACTACGTAACGCGTGCATAGTGTGTACAAACACACATATCTGGATTTCCATGCTTATTCGCTAACAACCAAACCATTAGAATGACTGCTTGTATAGAAGACCATTCAAATCAACTCCCCTCAGAATATAACGTCTGCATTCACAGGCAACTTTCCTCCCATGACAGAAAATAAGCAACACTTTACGATGACCTACAGTAGAGCGAGCGCTCACACACACACACAGAATTCCATTAAAACTTTGTTCATTATTAACTTTGCGGATGGCACTGCCATCGGAAGTTCGAGAGAAGCTTTGGGGCTCAAGACAAGCACAACGAAGCCCCGCCTGTAGTTTTAAACCGGTCACTTTAATCCTCCAAGTTTGGGGTGGCCAAGTTTCTTTTTTTTTCTCTCTCTCTCTCCTTTAATGAAGTTGTCTCTCGTAAGAGAGTCGCTCGTCTCACTCACTCCCTCTTTTTTTTTTTTTATCAAGGTTTGTTTAATCTACCTTTCCTGTATTTCCAATATGTAAGAAGAGTGAAAATATGGGAAGGAGGTATTTCCTATTACCCTCTGCTTTTAATAATTTCGAATGAAGACCATAATATTCATTGGAAGCTTGAAGGTCAAGTCAATAATAATAATAATAATAATAATAATAATAATAATAATAATAATAATAATAATAATAATAATAATAATAATAATAATACCTTCTGTTACGTCTTTCAAATGAACACCATCATATTCTTTGGAAGCTTGAAGTTCAAGTCAATGGCCCCTTTGGTGGGCTTGTTCCATATGAATAGGGTTCATCGTCTGAACAATAAATTAAATAAATAACCCTTTTTTTTTAATTTATTTTTCTTTACCTGTTTGTCCCCGAGAGTTGATGTAAGACATTCAATACATTTCGTATTCACCGGGATTCGTTCCTGTTGCATTCCATTCTCTAAAATTGATATTTGCAAACAGACAGAAACTGGGAACGTCGTTTGAGATGACGCCTATGATGAGAAAATAGATAACACGCGGAGGAGAGAGAGAGAGAGAGAGAGAGAGAGAGAGAGAGAGAGAGAGTTGATTTGCGAAAAGGAATACAAAAGCTACGCGGCCGCCTTCTCTGAAAGTTCGGAAAACTTTCGCTCGAGCAAACAAGTTCCTCTATACTAAGTAGTCTCTCGCACAAGACGAAAACGGCAATAGACTCCAACGTCTAGCGAGGATTC
>NC_087208.1:50669677-50674677 GCF_015104395.2 Macrobrachium nipponense | reverse complement strand
TATCATGTACACATAATTATATAAATGTCATTTACTAATATATTTGCCCTTGAAAATTCATTATATTCGGTCATAATGAAAATTAAGTTTATTTTTAGTATGACTGTTATCATGTACGTATAATTATACAATTACCATTTACTCTTGAAGCAATGTTCACTGACAGTTTTGTACTAAATAATTTGCATTTTCATGCAAAAAATTACCCTTCCCATTTTCTTTTACTCTTCTCGTTTTCAGTACTCCGTTTTCATTACAATTCCCGTTTATATTACTCTTCTCAATTTCGTGACCTCCCATTTTCGTTAGTTTCTCATTACGCCCGTTTTTACTACATTTCCCGTTTTCATTACCCTTCCAGTTTTCATAAACCTTTTTTACTTATTTGTATTGATGCAGGGAAAACCTCCCTATCTCCCCCGGCCCCCGTCCCGTTACAGCATCAATGCAGGGATCATTTAATCTCGCAGATGGAGACTGATACTGTCATTACTTGGGACGCCAGAGATTCCTCCTTCATCTCCAAAGAGATGAGGATTTTCTGTTCTCGCGAGCGAGGAAATGATGGAGACGCCATCTTATCATCGTCATCATATCATCTCTGGTTGTCCATCATCGTCTTTAGCTATTTTCGTCGCCATGTCGCCGCGTCGTGGAGTCGAGCCGAGCTGACGACGGGAACGGTTTGTTGAGCAAGTTCTGCAATGTTCAACACACAAGGCTGCTTCAAATGATGATCGAGTGGGTGGGTGATTGAATAGCAGACATACACACACACAAAACATGTAAGTATCGGTTGGTTCAGATGGAATCGGGCTTATGCGAGCACATGTCTCAACCCAGAGGCAGTCCGTGAGTGATATGAATCGTTTAAGGGAATAAGTTGATAAAGAAATTAAAATGTGGAATGCTGTAATGGCTTCTTCTCAATTGTTCCGAGGTCTGAGACCTTATCAAAGTTGGTTATTTCATTATTTGTTTTGGTATAAGTATCAAGGAGGTACTGCTCTATAATTATAGTGCCTACACTTCCACACATACACACCCACACACCACACACTCATAAACGCTCACGAAATACACGCAAGCATGAATACACATATATACACGCTTTATACTTACTCGTACATCCCTTTGGAATAACGGACAAGGATAAATTGTATTCTAATTTCTGGGAATGAATGTCAACGGGAATTTCAGCACTCCGTTTTCATTACAATCCCGTTTATATTACTCTTCCCAATTTCGTGTCTTCCCATTTTCATTATGTTCTCATTACGCCCGTTTTCACTACATTTCCCGTTTTCATTACAATTAAAGGTAGGTCCAAGGGCCAAGCGCTGCGCCCTATGATGAAATCATATTCATCTCTGAAATGGAAACTGAGAATGAAAAAGGTTTGAAAGGGTGTAACGGGAGGAAAACCTCCCAGTTGCACTAAGGAACAATTGTAAGGTGAGGATTGAGGAAAAAGGGAGGATATGAAGGGAGGTGCAGTCAATGAATTTATTGCATTTTTTTCCCCGGAGAATAACTAAGGCGTGAAACGTCTTGCGCTGAATTTCCAGAATTCTTTACCAAAGAAGTAGTCCCACAATTCGAAATCTCTAGACCTCAGTACCGAGAGTCGTCCTTTGTCATGAGAGAGAGAGAGAGAGAGAGAGAGAGAGAGAGAGAGAGAGAGAGAGAGAGATTCCAGAGGACCTCGGAAGGCGAGGAATGGTCCCACCGAGGGATTCCATTCACTCTTCTTCATCCTCAACTCCCGTCAATGGAGGACCTTAGACTCCTGGAAATGACCTCCCGTCTTATATAGTATTCTTCTCCGAACATTTTTCCATATGAACTTCGGTTGAATGAATGGAAATGTATTTATTCTTGAGGAGAAGCTTTCTGATGTACTTAATCAACTTGGTATAACGTAAGTGCGAATGTATTAGGAAACTAGTTTGACTTTACCATTTTTGTAGAGCTATGGGTGCACATACATTCATATATGTATGCATGTATTCGCGTGTGAGTAATATATATATATATATATATATATATATATATATATATACATATATATGTACATATATATATATATATATATACTATATATATATATATATATATATATATATATATATATATATATATATATATGTATATATGTATGTATGTATGTAGTATGTATATATATATATATATATATATATATATATACTATATATATATATATATATATACAGTGTATATATATATATATATATATATATATATATATATATATATATATATATATATATATATATATATATATATATATGTATATAACATGTATATATATATATATATATATATATATATATATATATATATATATATATATATATATATATATATATATATATATATATATATATATTTCTTCAAATTCATCTGTCTGTCCCTAACCTATTATGCAAGTGGCAGCATGCACGCACAAAGGAACTAATCCCACTGCATATTTCATTCAATGCATCACAAACACTCCGCTGCCTTCTTACTGAAGAGTAATATCGTCGACGTCCCTTCTTCACAAGGCGACAAGGGACTACTAATTTACTGCGCAAATTCATATGATTTATTTGGTACCAGCTGGAACAACTTAATGACTTCACCAAGCCTCGGTCTCGACGGAGAACCTCCGAACGAAGACATTTGCAAATAATTATATCTTTGAGGGAAGGAATTGTTGAGTCGTTGTTAAAGGTTCGTCTCGGTCTGAAGTTTGCTTTCGGAAGCGGGTTGTGAAAAAATGAATGGCCAGTTCGAGATCAAGATGAAACTGGGTCGTTAATTGAAGTGGACGCTCGGTTTGTCCGTCAAATATAGGTTCTGCTGATTAAGTAGAGATGGTCTTGGTCGATCCGGATTGCTATTTGCTATTTCATTCTTACTTTTGTTGCCTTGTGTGCTTTTGAGCTATGTTAATACGATGATGGATACGTATAGATACTGCCCCGTTGGGGATTAGAGTGGCGTCAGTATATAGTGCCTTATGCAACGTTGTTCTTTGTGGCGTTCCTTCGGCCCCTCTAGCTGCAACCCCTTTCATTACTTCTACTGTAACTCTGTTCATATTCGCTTTCTCCCATCTTACCTTCATCAATCATCTCCCAAAAATTGTTTCTTCCTGTTACACCTCTGAAACAATTTTATTCTCAGTTTCCCTTTGAGAGCCGAATAACCTCATCGTAGGTCCCAGCACTTGGACTTTGGACTAAATTTCATATTTCAAGTCCAATGCTCTTCTAAGCTCAAGGTCCCTCACTCACTCACTCACTCACTCACTCACTCACTCACTCACCGTCGTCTCCTTTCAGTGTCCTGCTCAGGAAGTGGAGGGAGTGAGTGACAGAGCCGGATCTTAAGGGCCAAAAGAAATCCCTCGTAACTTGGTGTCGTTTGCGGCCCAGAAGCCTAAAAGGCTTATGACATTCCCCTTGTAAACGACGATGTAAATACTAAGCTTTCTACGCTGGTCTGTTATTATTATTATTATTTTTTTTTTTTTGCTCTATCACAGTCCTCCGGAAATTCGACTGGGTGGTATTTATAGTGTGGGGTTCCGGGTTGCATCCTGCCTCCTTAGGAGTCCATCACTTTTCTTACTATGTGCGCCGTTTCTAGGATCACACTCTTCTGCATAAGTCCTGGAGCTACTTCAGTGTCTAGTTTTTCTAGATTCCTTTTCAGGGATCTTGGGATCGTTCCTAGTGCTCCTATGATTATGGGCACGATTTCCACTGGCATATCCCATATTCTTCTTATTTCTATTTTCAGATCTTGATACTTATCCATTTTTTCCCTCTCTTTCTCTTCAACTCTGGTGTCCCATGGTATTGCGACATCAATGAGTGATACTTTCTTCTTGATTTGTCAATCAAATTATTATTATTATTATTATTATTATTATTATTATTATTATTATTATTATTATTATTATTATTATTATTATTATTATCCAGAATGTGAACCCTATTCATTTGGAACAAGGCCCCAAAAGGGGCCATTGACTTGAAATTTATTGTTCCAAAGAATATTATGGGTTTCTTTGAAAAAATATTATCATCAATAATACTAATAATATTATTATCAGTCAGAATATGAACCCTATTCATTTGGAACAAGACCCCAAAAGGGACCATTGACTCTAAATTCATGCTTCCAAAGAATATTATGGTGTTCATTTGAAAGGAGCAACAGAAGGAATTATTATTAGTATTATTAGTCAGCAAGATGAACCCTTTTCATTTGGAACAATCCCGCAAAAGGGACCATTGACTTGAAATTCAAGCTTCCAACAAATACGACGTTCATTAGAAAGAAGTAACAGAGGGTAACGGGAAATAACGAAATAAATGGACAGATAAAGACGTAGATAAATTAATAATTTCCAAGGAGAATTCATTTAGGGCGATAATGTTGTGTTCTCGAGGCTACATTTAATATATAGTATACCTAGGTATTTTTCCTACGCAATAATGATTAACGAAGTTACAACTAGGTACAATTAAACTTAAACAAGCATAGTCTATTGTCACTGGAATGGAACAGCCATTTTGGAAAGACTATTGAGACAATGATTCTCTCTCTCTCTCTCTCTCTCTCTCTCTCTCTCTCTCTCTCTCTCTCTCTCCCCATGCAAGAGTAGGTCTAAGTGTGCTGGGGGTATATACCATCCGTGGACAATGAAAAGCCATTTAGTTCAGCCGATACTAATCACTAGCAAGGGAATTGGAGCCGCAAGGAATCTAAATGCAATTGCTGCGATAATAATAAGGTGGGCTCGTACGTTTTCCAGTGGAATTGAACTCTCTCTCTCTCTCTCTCTCTCTCTCTCTCTCTCTCTCTCTCTCTTCAGGTCTAAGCTAATGGGAAATCTCACCTAAGGAAAAGAATGAGCTCTAACCTTCACCCCAGACCTATGAAGAGGAATTGAACTCTCTCTCTCTCTCTCTCTCTCTCTCTCT
>NC_087208.1:50659677-50664677 GCF_015104395.2 Macrobrachium nipponense | reverse complement strand
ATCGACTCATGTGATTATGAGTTTTCTTTGGATATTGTTTTTAATAGCATTTTCTTCCAAGAAGAATAATCAGACGGCCCGTACAGCCACTCTACGTTTCGTCCTTACAACAAAGATTCAATGATTCATTAATCGTAATGAATCTTTTCTTTTCCAATTCCTGCTGCTCCTTACATATAAAGAGGAGAACTTGAGTGGAAAAAGCCAACATCAGGAAACATTTGAGGAAACGATAAAAGGAAGAAAATGTTTGGCGTCAGGGTAAACAAAGAGATTTGTTTTCGCTTCGTCTTCCAAACTCTGTGGAGAGAGAGAGAGAGAGAGAGAGAGAGAGAGAGAGAGAGAGAGAGAGGAGTGGATCTCCTGGTTTTATTCTGCTCCTCATTCATCCTCCTAGAAGGGGAAAAGTTTGCCTTGAGAGAGAGAGAGAGAGAGAGAGAGAGAGAGAGAGAGAGAGAGAGAGAGAGAGACCAAAAATTCCTCATAGCTTTTTCCAGTCAGTGTTTTCTTGGGCGAATGTTTCCTGAGAGAAGTTTAATTAGAGCAGCTTTTTTTGTTTTTATTTAAATACGAAATTCAGCTTTATAAAATTCAATTTTTCATCATTCAGATGGTGAAGAAATCCGCAATGGTGTAACTAAATATAATATACACATACACAAATATATAAATAATAATAATATAATAATAATAATAATAATAATAATAATAATAATAATAATAATAATCTTACTATAATGAGCGTAATGTCTGTCCGTCCGTCTGTCATTCAATCACGGCCTAAGGGCTGGTCTGATGGGCATGAAACTTGGCAGGGTTGTAGTGGGGACCCCTAAGATGGTTTATAATTGGGTTTCATCCTCCCCCCACCCCCACTCTCCGAAGGGGACGGGGTTGATGAGAAGGTATTCCCTGAAACGGAGCTGGTTCTGAACGTGAAACGAGTATGGTTATGCCGGTAGACTTATAGTTACTTCACGAATATTCAAACATAATTTCTGTATACATATGTTTGCTAGTAATGATAATAATATTAATGATAATAATAAAGAGAAAATGAACTCAAAAGGATTTGAATCCTCTGAGGATTACTCGAGGGCAAATATCAAGCAGCGCATAGATTTCCTTTGATGGCAAAGCGACCTACTACTCTCTCCACGATGAAATTCAGATGGAAGTGGAGACAGGCAGGGAAAACGACGCATTTTGAAATTCTGCCGAGTTACACAAGTTATACATCTGCTATACTATTCGGGAGAAATTCTCTCCGGGTAATTTTTTGCTGTTGCATGAAGCAAGCTCCATTGCAGAAACATTGCTTGAACCGCAGGAAATGCTTTTGGTATTTCTCTCTCTCTCTCTCTCTCTCTCTCTCTCTCTCTCTCTCTCTCTCTCTCTCTCTCTCTCACACATATTAGGTATTGAGGAAATATTGCTTGAACTGCAGTATACGCTTTTAGTATTATCTCTCTCTCTCTGTCTCTCTCTGTCTCTCTCCCTCCTACTTCCTCTCTCACCTCAGGTATTGAGGAAATATTGCTTGAACTGCGGTATACGCTTTTAGCTTTATCTCTCTCTCTATCTCTCTCTCAGGTACTGAGAAAATATTGCTTCAACTGCAGTATACGCTCTTAGCATTATCTATCTTCAACATGTCTATCATGGATAGACAATGTTATTAAATCAAGATTGAATGTACAAATAGTTGAGGATGAAGAAGAAGAGGAAGAAGAGAAGAAGAAGAAGAAGAAGAGGGAAAACGGAAGAGAAGTAAACAAAAAAAAAATGAAATGACAGAAAAAAATAGGAAAACAAAGAACAAGATAAAAGTATGGATGCAGAGATACTCATTGATACTACATATGAGGCAATAAAGCAGCATACCTACGAAGAATAAATTAACGATATGACAACAGAAAAGCAAATCCCGAAGAGGCTCTACCCAGATCTATTACAATGACGGGAAAGAGGAAAAAACAAAAAATAGACAAGAAAGACAAAATCTGCAACCTTTGAAAAGAGGGAATTGCAGATTTGGAGAAAGATGTTACTACAAACATCCTAAGATATGTCAAAACTATGAAATAATCTGGTAAATGTGCATACTTAGATGGATATGGGGATGATTGCAGAGATCTGCATCCAAAAATAAATGTAAAAACCTAAAAGAAGGAAAAAGGATGTAAGTTCGACAAAAAAAAATGCAAATATATGCACCTGTAGCCATGAATCATAATCAAATAAATAACCAACCAAGTAATAAAATCCAAAAATAAGAAAGAAAGCAAATAAAGAGAGAATCAAGAATATCAGGTAAAGAGAAAAGCAAACCACCAATGAGATATGCAGAGGTGTCAGCAAAAAATTTCAAAGCATCAGCTCCGAAATTATACCCAAGAGATAATAACTGTATTTATTATGCAAGAGGATATTGCAGAAAGGAAAACGGAGAAAATTGCAGATTCAGACACAAAATGAACAATAATTGATGATGAAGGAAGATCAAATATTATGGAAAAGTTTGGATTTTTTAATGTCAGAATTTCTGGAAATGAAAAAAGAACAACATACCAGAACAGAAAGAGACATGGGAAAATCCTTATTACTACCAGTATTAAATGAAGGAGAAAAACCACGCAAAACCATCATAGTGATGAATGCGCAGGTTAGTTACGATAACTCAAAAAGAAAATAGAGTACTTAGAAGAACTACCCAAAAATGAAAAGAAAATAGATATAATGAATATAAGTGAAACTGGTATTCCCAAGAGACTGGGAATGATGATCAAATAAAAGGGTTCCAAAAACTTATAGATCAGATAGATAGGAATCAAGGGGGGGGAACCGCAATATATGGGAAAAGACAAAAAACAAGGAAAAATATATGAGAAATATAGTAACTCAGAATGGTGAACTAATAGCGGTAGAATTGAATCTGAAAAATTGATGAAACATAGTAATATATAGACCTCCTAATACTAAAGAGTTTGATTAATATTGAAAAATTGGATGATATATGTAGAAAATCACAAGGACTTGGACTATTCTCCTATCTGGTGACTTCAACTTTCCTTTCGTAGAATGGAAAGAACGAATAGGAGATTGTGGTTGTTACTTATACATATAAAAAGAGAGTAATCCGTAGTGCAGAAGATGAGAGGCAATTTGGAAAAGCTATTAGATATGCTACTAGAATACAACATTCAACAAATAAATCACCTGCCAACAAGAAAGGAAAATACTTTAGACCTAGTATTTGTGAACGAGATGAATTATGTTAAAGAAATAATAGTTTTATAATGCGAATATTTCAGACCATAATGTCATAGAATTAAACAGTTCCAATTCCAAAGCAAGATTGAAAATAATATGATAAGCAAGAAATGAAAAAGTGGGAAGGATATGGAAAAATACAACTTTCTACAGTAAAAAATATAAAATGGTCAGAAATTAATGAAGAATTAAACAAAGATTGGGATAACATTTTCGTAAGTGATGACATAAGGGTAAATACGGAGATATTATATAAAATATTGGAGAAAACAAAATAGTGGAAAAATATATACCGAAGAAGAAAAGTAAACATCATTCATGCATACCAAGAGACAGAAGGATCTTGTTCCAGAAAATCAGAAAGTGGAAAAAAGGTAAAAAAAAAGGTTCTTGCAAAAGAAAAAAATGCATGGAAGTTATAAGAAACTAAAAAGTAAGATAGAAAATGCAGAACAAAAGATTATACAATCAAAAGAAAATGAAAAACGGGACTTGGAAGAAAAAACCCATATTAAATATCAAGCAAAAACCCCAAACTATTATACGCATATGCGAAGAAAAGATGAATAAAAGAAGAATAGAAATAGGCCCTCTGAGAATTGAAGGGAGATTAACGAATGAAAAAAAGGAAATTTGCAACATACTGGCAGAACGATATAAGAGAGAATTCACCCCTAGAATAGTAATGAAGATAATGATATAGAAGTAAGGGATGAAAATAGTGAATATTTAGCTGACATAGATATTAATGAAGCTGATATTGTGCAGGCTATTAATGAAATTAAAAATGGAGCTGCTGCAGGGCCTGATGGAATTCCTGCTATTTTGTTAAAGAAAGTAGTTCATTCTATCGCAAAGCCACTTGCAATATTATTAAGACAAAGTGTAGATACAGGCAAGATTTATGATGAGCACAAATTAGCATATATTACCCCTACTTTCAAAAGTGATCAGACTAGAGGCAAGTAATTATAGGCCTGTGAGTCTAACATCACATATTATGAAAGTGTATGAAAGGGTAATGAAGAAAATATTATGAAACATTTAATAAAAAATAATTGTTTAATAAAGGACAACATGGTTTCGTACCCGGAAAAAGTACACAAACCCAACTGTTAGTCCACCGTGAGAACATATTCAAAATATGA
This sequence comes from Macrobrachium nipponense, assembly GCF_015104395.2. NCBI lineage: Eukaryota > Metazoa > Arthropoda > Malacostraca > Decapoda > Palaemonidae > Macrobrachium > Macrobrachium nipponense. The sequence continues at coordinate 50,660,256 of NC_087208.1, read as the reverse complement.
AAAGCGGAAATGAAACAGATGTGGTTTATTTAGACTTTGCAAAAGCTTTTGATAAAGTAGACCATAATATTATTGCGAAGAAAATTAGAAAACACAATATCGTGGATAAAGTAGGAAGATGGTTAAAAGAATTTTTTTTTTTTACACAAACCAGAAAAACAGATAGTTATTGCAAACGATGAGGAAATCGGATGAAGTCAAGGTAATATCCGGTGTGCCGCAAGGTACGGTGTTAGCTGCAATACTGTTTGTTATTATGATTGAAGACATAGACAATAATGTGAAGGATTCGGTAGTGAGTAGTTTCGCAGATGACACAAGAATAAGTAGAGAAATTACTTGTGACGAAGATAGGAACGCTCTACAAAGAGACCTTAACAAAGTATATGATTGGGCAGAGGTAAATAGGATGGTATTTACTCTGATAAATTCGAATCAATAAATTATGGAGACAGAGAAAGAAAGCTATATGCATATAAGGGACCTAATAATGAGACCATCACAAATAAGGAAGCAGTTAAAGGACCTTGGTGTGATGATGAATAGGAACATGTTATGCAATGATCAAATAGCAACTCT
>NC_087208.1:50649677-50654677 GCF_015104395.2 Macrobrachium nipponense | reverse complement strand
GAACCGATCCCAGAAAAAAATGAAACGAGAAAGTTTAACATTTTGATGGTGATTGGAGTAGTAATGACAAAAGAGGCAATATTAGTTGATTTTCGAAAGACTGAAAAGGTGAAATTTCTATCATTTCTATGGACAGTTACATCAAGAAAATTCAAATTACAATTCTTTCTTCCTCTACAGTAAATTTTATAGAAGGGACTAAATTATTGAGATTATTAAGGAATTCCTGGAGGTTTTCGTGAACTGGCCAAATACAGAATATAATCATCCACGTATCTAAACCAAATAACCTTTTGGGGCAAAATTCTTGGTAAGAGTTTTGTCTCAAAAAATTCCATGTAAATATTGCTAAGGACAGGAGATAAGGGATTACCCATGCCATGCCAAACTTTTGTACAAAAAATTCCCCATTGAAACAAAATTTACTATCTTTGATACATAACCTTATGAGACTAATGAGATTTCTACACTTAAGGGAATGTCATGACGCTCCAATTCCTCTTCCAAATATTCAAGTAAGTCATCTACTGGCACTTTTTGTAAATAAAGAGACAACATCAAAACTAACCATATTAAAAATCATAATTCAAATTTAAACTATTCAATTTGTTTATAAAATCAACATTGTTTTTAACATTCGTGTTAGAAATATTTCCTACCAAAGGAGTAAGAATTTTTACAAGCCATTTAGATAAATTATACGAAACTGAGCCCACTGAACTAATGATTGGTCTGATAGGGTTATTGATTTGATGTGTCTTGAACTAAACCATACATGTAAGGTAGGAGGCGCATTGCGGTGTAAACTGTTTAATTAAATGTCCAAGCCCTTCAAAATGGATTTAATAATTTGTTTATTAAAATGGGAGTTAACTGTCGTGTAGGGTCAGACCTCAGTTTCGTATAAGTATCAGTGTCATTTAGCAATGTCATTATTTTGACTTATATAGTCACTTTTTATTCATAATTACCACTGCAATTAGATTTATCTGCTTTTGTCACCTTCACTGTTTCGTCTTCTTTAATTTTCTTAAAAGCCTGGAGAAATCTCACGGGTACATTAGGGGGAGAAGGTTTACTCATAGCACCATACACAATACCTTTACAAATATTGATATCATCAGGGCATAGGTTTTGATTCAATTTTTTTTCTAAATAAACAAAAGTATTTTTTTTTGAAGATGTCGACACAGTCCAGGTTACCATTAAAATACACAAGCTTAACCCATATCCCAAAGCCGCTGTCGTAGCACTATCCACTGGTTTGTCAGATAAATTAATCATGAAGTCCACGTTGGCATGCTTAGTCCAGTCGCTTTCAGCAATAAGATTTTTATCTCCTGTCCTTAGCAATATTTACATGGAATTTTTTGAGACAAAACTCTTACCAAGAATTTTGCCCCAAAAAGTTATTTGGTTTAGATACGTGGATGATATCTTCTGTATTTGGCCAGTTCACGAAAACCTCCAGGAATTCCTTAATAATCTCAATATTTAGTCCCTTCTATAAAATTTACTGTAGAGGAAGAAATAAATTGTAATTTGAATTTTCTTGATGTAACTGTCCATAGAAATGATAGAAATTTTCACCTTTTCAGTCTTCGAAAATCAACTAATATTGCCTCTTTTGTTCATTACTACTCCAATCACCATCAAAATGTTAAATTCTCTGTTTTTTCTGGGATGTTCCTAAGGGCTTTACGTGTCTGTAGCCCGCAGTTTATTGACGCTGAAATTAAAACTATTTATGATATTGCATTGAAACTTAAATACCCAAGGACTTTTGTAGATGTGGCATGGAAAAGAGCTAGAAAAACATTTTATTCAACTAATGACAAACTTGAATTTAGTAAGCATAACATTCTAAAATTACCTTATGATGAAAGGTTTTTAGATATTCCTAGAATTTTAAAGCTTTTTAACATAAATGTTGTTTTCAGTAATATTAATGTCAAGAGTTTAGTAATCAAAAATTCTCCTAAAGATCTTCCAGGCTGCATATATGAAATTCTTGCAAAAAGTGTGATAAAATCTATTACGGACAGACCGGTAAATCTCTTTCACAGCGTCTTAAGCAACCATCAATATTCTGTGAGAACTGGGCAAATATCGAATGCATTATTTGTACATATGAGAGATTTAGACCATCCTATTAACTGGAGTCAAGCAAGAGCCTTAGTCCCATGTAATGACACAGTTAAAAGGAATATCATTGAATCTTGTTTTATCAAGTCAAATAATAGAAATGTTCTAAATTTAAGTCTTGGTTTATTTAAACTTGATGCTTTCATAATGAAAAAAGTTGTAGATAAATATAAGCAACAAAATTAATATATTCAGTTTTTACATGTTTTGGACTGTAAAGATACTTGTAATTTCGGTTAAGGTCAGAATCTGTTTAAGTTTGTGACCGTGTGATATCCGATAATCCTGGATTATCCCTTTTAATTTTTACCCTTTTGATAATTAACCATCTGGTATTCCTGATCTTGTTTGTACCTGAGGCTATCCTCTCCAATTGTACTTTAGTAGCTCCTTGACGATGTCTGAATAAAGACGAAAGCGCTTGGATTCCTGACTATCATTTCCCGTGGTATTCGCTTATATATATATATATATATATATATATATTATACTATATAATATATATACATATATACTACATTATATATATATTATAGATATGTATATATATGTATATATATACATATATTCATTATATATATATTGTATATGGACATATTTATTTATACATACATACACATACATATAAATGTACAGTTCCTTCAAGCAAAGGGTAATTCAGAGAGAGAGAGAGAGAGAGAGAGAGAGAGAGAGAGAGAGAGAGAGATGCAGTTCAGATATACAACTTAAAATGATATCTATAAGCAGCAACGTATATCTTGTTACAAATTCCTAAATACGAACAATAGATCAAATCTCAACAGTCAGTCAACATGAAATCTCTGGAGTTGGCAATTAATATTTTCTGGAGACAAATGAAAATGGCATTAAGTGCATTCCATCTTTTCCGATATACCAGTATGAAAGAATTTAATGTCATTTTCAAAAGTTCCATTCGTATTTTTTTGTCTCGTTAAAAAATGGAGCAAAAGAGACGTAATTGGGATCTACACTGTAAAAAAAGTTGTATATTTACTTTTTTTTTTTTTTTTTTTTTTACTTTTTTTTTACGGTTAATATATGTTTTTTTACTTGTGATTTTCCGCATCTTTTTAGCATATGTCTTTGGGACTTTTAATTTCGTTCTTTTGATCAACGATCGGGGGAAATTGTAAATCTGGCTTCAGGTCAGAGAGAGAGAGAGAGAGAGAGAGAGAGAGAGAGAGAGAGAGAGAGAGAGAGAGAGAGAGTCTTGAACCAGCTACATAGAATAGGAACATTATTCAAGGAACGGAACATTTTTATCAGTAACGTCAGCATTTACAAGGATTTTGAAAGGGAATTATTATTATTATTATTATTATTATTATTATTATTATTAATTATTATAAATGTGAGTACGAATGTTATCCATTCTGACGAAGATAGGAAGTCCCTCTCTCTCTCTCTCTCTCTCTCTCTCTGGCACTGTATTTTTCGGCATAGCACAGGGACGCACGATATACATATTTTTCCTTCTTTGTGGAACAATGAATGGCTTCCAGTACCCCGGGAAACCATAATTCAAATACAACAATATATTGCTTTTTCGGAAACTTACAAATAAACAAAGTGCGTGAGTTTGTTTAAATAAGGACCTTATCATGTTAGGGTGTGTCCACGATACGAGACACGTCATAAACACCCGTCGGCAACCTATTGCATACACATCACAAACAGGTTGAATATTGACGATACTGCCTACTTCTTCATACGATTATCGAGCACGTATTGTTGTTGACTTGTTTTCAACCTGCTTGCGATATGTATGCGATAAGTTGGCAACATGACACTTGTTTATGACATGTCTTACCTGTGTGGGCACATCGAAAAGAGAGAAAGGTCCAGCCAGAATTTACAATTGACGACTTGATTTCAACCCGTTTGCGACATGTACGGGATAAGTTGCCAACACGTGCATACGACTTGTTTCACCTTACAAAAAGAAAGAAGAAGGAAACCCCGAAGGCCAAGGAATAAAATCCCGTTCAGAGAGACGCCATAACATTAGCATATTGGTGTCGTGCAATATTTCTTCCTTCGTTCCCGGGCGATGCTTCACCGTTGTGAAGGCAAATGAAGTGTTTAAGTTATTGCCCTATAAAATATAGTTTGTGGAGCCTCTTCAATAACGGTTTCTCATAAAAATGTTGCATCACAGCCAATAAAACCGGGTGGTCGATGACATTAGCCCGGAATAGGGATGCCGAGTGATTTATGGTGCGAGGGAGAAGAATGGAGATATTCTAATATGTTTCTGAGGACACTTTCTTTGTTGTTTTCTTTTAATCTCCAGATGCAAACAATTATGGGCAGAGTCGACTGGCAATAAAGTCAAGGGGGCTCTGAAGGGAAATCAGCCTTCAAGAGAGTGGTAATGAATAAGAGACTATAAAATAAAACGGATTCAGCTGAAATTCAGCCTTGTGCTTGTAAATACAAAAGACGTTTTTCCTGTATATTTTTAAACGCTGGTTACGTTTTCACACTTCGAGAAGTAAGAACTTAGTTTTATGTTACTTCTTGCCAATGAACACCATAATATTTCTTTGTTAGCTTGAATTTCAAGTCAGTGGCTCCTTTGGTGGGCTTGTTCCATATGAATAGGGTTCATCATCTGAATAATAGCAACAATAATAATATCCCTCCATAAAAAATAAGCTTTAATTTCCCTACGAAGGTATTATTATCAATTCCTTTCCCTCATAGACACTCGGGTATGAAAAGCAGGTCAGACCTTGTACCATGAAATTCAAGGAATTCCGAGCTAAAGTCTCGAACGTTTGCTTTTATCATACCGTGTTAAGGGTTCCGAGTAAAGTTTGCTGTTACATATA
>NC_087208.1:50629677-50644677 GCF_015104395.2 Macrobrachium nipponense | reverse complement strand
AGAACAACAGGACGCTATGTCCAGATAGTTACGGGCTAATCTATGAGCAAGAGCCCGTGCGGCATAATGTCAGCTCAATCAAAAACAGCACCAAAAGATAAAACTGTTCATAGTCCCGATGATAATATTAGGCCTGATTTTTTTTTCACGTACCTTCGATGGAAACCTTCCTGCAAAGTCTCCTAATGTTGACAACATCGAAGTGCTTGGTGTTCCTTCTTAATGGCAATTACTTTAAGCAAGCACGATCCAATTTGCTTCCTTGTCAGAAGTGCAATGGTGCCTTATAATTCTCACAATTTGGAGGGTATAATATATATGTACATATACATACATTATATATATATATATATATATATATATATATATATATATATATATATATATAATAAAAGGAACCCATAAAAACACCAAAATATATAGAGAGAAATACTATATTTCAGAGACTGCTGACTCCCTCTTCAGGTAGATGAATGCATTCATCTACCTGAAGAGGGAGACAGCAGTCTCTGAAATATAGTATTTCTCTCTATATATTTTGGTGTTTTTATGGGTTCCATTTATTAGATGGAATTCTGTTATAACAGAACATTTTTACCAGTCCTATATATATATATATATATATATATATATATATATATATATATATATATATATATATATATATATATATAGTATATATAACCCTGATGTGAATGATTCACTTCTGTGAGCTGCTCTGTTTTCATGGTGATGATACTAGTTTATTTCGTCGTCTCTCTGAGCACCAACAAAGAATTCAGCCAATAATAATCAGAATCTTTAACAGTCTAATAAGAACAACCATTTTGCATTGAAATCTCTCCTGTCGCTTTGATAACACTTGCATATTTCATCGTCTTTGTAAGCACAAACAAAGAATCCAGCACAGTACTAAACAAAATCTTTCAGAGTCGGGTAAAAGCACAACAATTTTACGCTGAATCTGTTAGATCACGCTGACAACACATTCATTCAATAATCTATGTCAGCACCAACGAAGAATTCAACCGATACAAATAAAAACCTTCCGGGGTCCTGTCAAAACACAACCGTTTCACCTCGCAAGCTCCTCTGTCTCGACCGCTGAAGAACGACCGAGTTCCAGTTTATACAGGTAATTTGTCGACTGACTCTTCGGCACCTCCTGTTAATTGGCCCTTCGCGTCCTCGTATATCCAGATCCCGGCCGTATGTCAAGGGACAAGCCTTCGCAAACGTTCGGCCTTTATGAAACGCAATTTTGTGTGCATTCAATTTGATTCGTCAGGTTTCCACGGCTGCTGATTGGCCGGCGGTAAATCGCGGCGTTTACTTATTGCCAGGCTTTGCACACTGCTTTGTTTTGATTCCAATCAGACCAGCAGCAGCAGCAGCAGCATAGCAAAGACAAACCCTTCAGGAAAACGGCCCACTAACGAACAACAAAGTTGAACAAACCCGTTTTCGAAGTTCGCGAGGAGTTTTGGTTCGCGTTTTGCGAACTATATCGTCTCGTGGAAGCATTTTTGCCGCATTGGGAAATTCTTTCAGATGGAATTCATATTTCAGAAGCTTTTATGTATATATATATATATATATATATATTTATATATATATATATATATATATATGTATATATATTTATGTATATTAAAATGTAATTCTAGATGGAGTTGAGTTCACAGTTCTGGATATGTATCTGGGGTCACTCACCAATAATTTCTAATATTTCGTTTTATTGTCAGTGAACATTATACCAAACAGATTTTGAAAGATGTCATCCAGTAACTTTATACACACTCTAAATGAGCATAACTGCTGTCATTCATCAGACATTACGTAACACTTTTATTTAATTTACTTGAATATGTAATTATTTTATTGCCCTTTCATCAAATACACCAATCGCTTATTTTTTTACTTTCTTTCTTTCGTTAGGCATAACTCATTACGAAGCACTACCATTCTATTTCCTCCGAAATGTAATTAATCCTTTCGCCAAATCAACCAATCATTTTTTTTCTCTCCTTTGTGAAGCGTTGTTTAGAGAATGAAATGAGAATAATCTCAAAACCTTAGGCAAGAAATAACGGAGATTATGGCTATATAACCTGACCCCTACCCACGTTCCCTTTTGTCTTTATTCCTTTCTCTGGTTCTCGAAAAGCTGGGCTCTGCAGAAGTGATTTCTTTCGACGAAAATGATCAATCGGCTCTTTCCACTCGCTAACTTACCGGAGGCTGTCCTGAATCTCTGTGACTGATTGATTGAGATGAGAAATTTTTTATAACTATGTCAAGCCGAGTACTGACTGGGGCACTCTCGGCCATTCACGACTCAAGAAGTGGAAAAGAGTTGGAGCGGTAGGACACCAGATAAAGAGATGCAGAAAATAAAGGAGACGGAGTACAATTAGCTAAAGGCGGAATTGGGAGAAAACAATAATGGAGAATGGAGGTGGGGTTGAAGCAAAAGGCTCGAAAATGGTTGCAGCTAGGCGTTGAAGGAACGCTGCAAACGCCCTTTAGCAATGCCTACAGCGCACCACGCGAGGCGCACTGACGGCACGGGCCCCCTTTGGAGCTGAATTTCAGTAACCCTTACAGTCAGATTTCGCTGGGGAAAAATGTAATTCTACATTCATCCTCTCTTTCTTTGAGTTTCTCATTCGAAATATGTCAGATTTATTTGTGAATATTGATGATGGTGACAGTTTCGGAACCTCAGCTAAATATAGTATATATTATATATAATAAGTATATCTATTGTATGATGTTAAATAGGTATACTTTAGAAAATTAACAATTTATTACTGGGCTTTTGATGTCTCAGGAAAATCATTAAGAAGTCTAATAGGATTTTTAATTCGTTTCTATATAATACAAATTATACCGACCTTTTTTATACAAGCTAAATATCTTCTAATTACAGATTCATTCATAGCATATATATAAGCTGATTGACAAACTTAGGAAGTATCTTATTTCTCTTCCAGTTCCTGGAAAAGAATCACGATTCATAACAGCTGGAAAAAAGTTCACGTATCACAAATAATAAATACGAAGAGAAAAATATCATAGACAGCACAAAAAGCGACTCAAGTGTTCTAAGAACGCCAAGCCACCAACAATATTAAGAGCAACAATAGAAGAACTCTCTTTCCAAAAAAGGGAAATAATGCCTTTGTTTCCTCGTTTTGGCATTTAAGGCGAATAGAAACAAAACGAAGGAATTAATTAGTTTGCGGGAGAATATCAAAGAGTTCATTTTGGGGCTTCGTTTTCCTCCCTCCCGTCACGGTAGATGGAAAATAGTATCGTTTGTGTCCTTTGTCTTCGCTGTGTTTTGAATCACCCGTGCTTTCCTCTGCTTCATATCCCGAGTCACAATAAGGCGCGCGGGCGCGCGAGCGCTACCGTAGGACTCCTGACGGATGAATAGGTATTCATTAGCGAGTTTAATGAGTTATGTCGGAGGGATGGCAGACTTTATTGGCCGTTTGACGGACAAAATGAAAAACGTTTGTGATGAATATGTCAGACAAGTGTTCTCATTACAGCCTTAAGTTTAAGACTTTTCCTCATTAACTTCCAGGTATACCCCGTAAGGAGGTAGCGCTGTCAGCCCGCTTCACGTGGTGCACTGTAGGCATTTGCTGAAGGGTGCAGGTTACTTCATTGTCTATATTTTCTGGATCTCTTAACCTTCCTGTCCAGCCTCTCGAACTCCAACTCTTTTTCACTGTCTTAATAGGTAAATAAGTAAAATTAACTCTCTCTCTGAGACTACATATCTCTCTCTCCTTCCTTTGTGAGTATATTTCTCTCTCTCTCTCTCTCTAGTGAATATATTTCATTCTTCTCTCTCTCTCTCTCTCTCTCTCTCTCTCTCTCTCTCTCTCTCTTCAGTGTAAATACTTCATCCTATCTCCAGTGAACATATTTCATTCTTCTCTCTCTCTGTCTCTCTGTCTCTCTCTCTCTCTTCAGTGTAAATACTTCCTCCTATCTCCAGTGAACATATTTCATTCTTCTCTCTCTCTGTCTCTATGTCTCTCTCTCTCTCTCTCTCTCTCTCTCTCTCTCCCCCTCAGTGTAAATACTTCATCCTATCCTGTTTGCTATACAATATGTATAAACAGCGTACAAAGACTTTCCAGGCCTCTGGAGGACGGTTAGCAATTGCAAAAATCATCGGGACATGCAGAAATATCTCTCTTTGAAAAGGCCGACCCCGGAATGCGAGTTCTGGGAGTCAAATGAACGTGTTTTAAACCAGTAGGGAAATTCGTACAGCCAGGAGGAGGAAGTCCTTGTTAAAAAATACACATAAAACGAGAAAATGTTGCCTGGAACGTTTGTCATAGACAGTGAAAGGAGCGTTTCAAAATTTTGCGTTAATCGTCGTGTTCGGTTCGTCACTTTGGACACGCTTTGAGGTGGGTGCATTCTATTATTATTTTATTATTATTATTATTATTATTATTATTATTATTATTATAATTTTTAGTAGTAGTAGTTAAAAAACATATTATTCCGACCAATCAATAATTCACGTTGCCTCACTTGTAAATGGATAAACTTGGAATTTCGCATAAAAATTACTGACACACATCGAGACACAACGCCTCCCGTCTTTCAGATGAGAGGCCAGGGCGTTACCAGTTGACCTCCACGGGTCTTCAAAGAAGTTGGAACCTATAAGCGCTTGGGGGGGGGGGGGAGGTAAAGGAATACTTATGCTCCACCTTCTTTCATGACCCGACCTGCATGGAATAATTTGCAGCGTCCTGGCCTTTCATTTGAATGACCTGGCTTCGCCCCCGATGTGAGTCAGAAATTTAGATATGTTTTATAATATATATATATATATATATATATATATATATATATATATATATTATATATATATATATATATATATATATAGTCTTTTGAGATATATTGTATATATATAAATATATGTTTGTTTATGTATATATATTCATAACTATAGATACTGTATATATATATATACATATATATATATATATATATATATATATATATATATATATATATATATATATATACATATATATATATATATATCAAAAGATAACAGCAAGACACAAACCGCGGTTTATCGAGAAAATGACACCTACGAGAGGAAAGCGAAGAATAGCCATCGGTCCTCCATCACTATTATAACCCGCTGGACCTCTCTCGCCCTCCGGACGTTTATTGACCATCTCGTCTTGACCGAATTCTCTCCAGTGACATCCAGGACGATAACCGAGGTCCACTTAGGTCAAGGGTCAGGATGAATGGGAGGTTACAGATCACCCTTTCTCCTTTGTTACTCGAAATACTGGAACTGTTCCAGTGTTGGCCATAATTGCATTTTGCTGGAATTGACGCAGAGGTGTAGACCTGTAAACTGCGATGTAAAACGTTTGGTTGGGCTCGTTAGGTTGTAAATTGACAGGTGTATTTGGTAGATGTTCACACATTGACAGATGTATAAATAATAATAATAATAATAATATAATAATAATAATTACAATAATAATAAAATAATAATAATAATAATAATAATAATAATAATAATAATAATAATAATAATAATAATAATAATAATAATAATAATAATAATAATAATAATAATAATGACCTATATCTTATTGGAAAATGTTTTCCATAATATCATTTCTGAACAAGTGGAATATATATATATATATATATATATATATATATATATATATATATATATATATATATATATATATATATATATATATATACGTATATATATATATATATATATATATATATATATATATATATATATATATATATATATATATATATATCTATATATATATATATGTGTGTGTGTGTGTGTGTGTATGTATTCTATTTCTCTAGAAATGATTTAGTGACAAATCATTTCCAATAATACAGTTTCTTCTTCTTCTTCTTCTTCTTCTTCTTCTTCTTCTTCTTCTTCTTCTTCTTATTATTATTATTATTATTATTATTATTATTATTATTATTATTATTATTATTATTATTTATTTTTCTGCTCTATCACAGTCCTCCAATTCGACTGGGTGGTATTTATAGTGTGGGGTTCCGGGTTGCATCCTGCCTCCTTAGGAGTCCATCACTTTTCTTACTATATGCGCCGTTTCTAGGATCACACTCTTCTGCATGAGTCCTGGAGCTACTTCAGCCTCTAGTTTTTCTAGATTCCTTTTCAGGGATCTTGGGATCGTGCCTAGTGCTCTTACGATTATGGGTACAATTTCCACAGGCATATCCCATATCCTTCTTATTTCTATTTCAGATCTTGATACTGATCCATTTTTTCCCTCTCTTTCTCTTCAACTCTGGTGTCCCATGGTATTGCGACATCAATTAGTGATACTTTCTTCTTGCCTTTGTCAATCAACGTCACGTCTGGTCTATTTGTACGTATCACCCTATCTGTTCTGATACCATAATCCCAGAGGATCTTTGCCTGATCGTTTTCTATCACTCCCTCAGGCTGGTGCTCGTACTACTTATTACTGCAAGGTAGCTGATGTTTCTTGCACAGGCTCCAGTGGAGGGCTTTTGCCACTGAATCATGCCTCTTTTTGTACTGGTTCTGTGCAAGTGCCGGACATTCGCTTGCTATGTGGTTTATGGTTTAATTTTCGTATTGCACTTCCTACATAGGGGAGAGATGTTATTTCCGTCTATCGTTCTTTGAACATATCTGGTCCTTAGGGCTTGATCTTGTGCCGCTGTTATCATTCCTTCAGTTTCCTTCTTTAGCTCTCCCCTTTGTAGCCATTGCCAGGTGTCATCGCTGGCTAGTTCTTTAGTCTGTCTCATGTATTGTCCGTGCATTGGTTTCTTGTGCCAGACCTCTGTTCTGTTTGTCATTCTCCTGTCTCTGTATATTTCTGGGTCTTCGTCTACTTTTATTAGTCCTTCTTCCCATGCACTCTTTAGCCACTCGTCTTCACTGGTTTTCAGATATTGCCCCAGTGCTCTGTTCTCGATGTTGACGCAGTCCTCTATGCTTAGTAGTCCTCTCCCTCCTTCCTTTCGTGTTATGTATAGTCTGTCCGTATTTGCTCTTGGGTGTAGCGCTTTGTGTATTGTCATATGTTTCCTGGATTTCTGATCTATGCTGCGGAGTTCTGCCTTCGTCCATTCCACTATTCCTGCGCTGTATCTGATTACTGGCACTGCCCATGTGTTTATGGCTATTATATTTCCGGCGTTGAGTTTTGACTTGAGTATCGCCTTGAGTCTCTGCATATATTCTTTCCTGATCGTGTCCTTCATCTCTTGGTGTTTTATATCCCCTCCTTCCATTATTCCCAGGTATTTGTATCCAGTCTCATCTATGTGTTTGATGTTGCTCCCATCTGGTAGCTTTATCCCTTCAGTTCTCGTTACTTTGCCTTTTTGTATGTTGACCAAGCGCATTTTTCTATTCCAAACTCCATCCTGATGTCCCCAGATACAATCCGTACAGTCTGGATAAGGGTATCTATTTCCTTGATGCTCTTACCATACAGCTTGATGTCGTCCATGAACATCAGATGGTTGATTCTGTTGCCTCTTTTCTTGAGTTGGTACCCGGCATCCATCTTCTGCAGTACTTTTGTCATGGGAATCATGGCTACTACGAAGAGTAGTGGGGACAGTGAGTCGCCCTGGAAGATCCCCCTCCTGATATTAACCTCTGCTAGTCTTATTCCATGCCATGCTTAGGTTGGTTTTCCTTCTCCTACTGTTCTTCATTAACCATTTTGTCTATCAGGAGCTGGTCTTTTGTGCCCATACACTTCCTTCTGCAGCCTTTCTGTTGGTGGGGGATGGTGTTTGTCTCCTCTAGGTAGTTGTATAGCCTTTCACTGATGATACCTGTTAGTAACTTCCACATTATTGGTAGGCAGGTGATAGGCAGGCCTGTAGTTACTGGCTATATTTCCCTTACTCTTGTCTTTTTGTACTAAGGATGTTCTTCCTGTGGTCATCCATTTGGGTGCATGGTGATTTGAGGTACAATGCTAGAGTTGTTCTGCTATTCGTGGGTGTAGGGCCTTGAAGTTTTTGAGCCAGTATCCATGGACTTCATCGGGACCTGGGGCTTTCCAGTTGGGCATTTTCTTTAGTTGGTGTCTGACTGTGTCTGTCGTGATCTCTTATTATTATTATTATTATTATTATTTATTATTATTATTATTATTATTATTATTATTATTCAGAATATGAACCCTGATCATATGGAACAAGCTTCCAAAGACTATAGTGTTCATTAGAAAGACGTAACAGAAGGTAATAGAAAACACAGAAAGAAGACATCACTTATTAAAATGAGAAAACAATGAATTAACAAATTTATAAATAGAAAAAAACGTAAGAACAATTATCAATGAAAATAATGAAAAAATATAAAGATTTTTCAGCAACCAATAACAATGGAAAACAGGCCATTTCACTTTCTCGTCAAATAGGAATTTGATTCTACGTGAAGATAATGATACCGATTATTAAAATAATACTGCAAATATACAATCCTAAATCCAGTTCATCTGATATCAATGTAAGGAAATACCTTCTCCCAGGGCCTTAAGAGAACATTATTCTTTTAGAGAGGTCGGAGTCATAAAACCTCCCCAGATTTACTACAAGCCAAAGGCCAGAATAGACTTGATCTGGATTTTAATATCTTCAGTTTCAGGGCGTTCTCCAGAATGTGTGTTAGGGCGGATAAATACGACGATGTCGGTGAATTCAATATGTAATTTTATAGTTCAGAGAAATGAAATCACGGATGAAATAACAGGACTTGGAATATTGCAGCTTTTGTCACATTCTTTGATTTCCAGTCTTCGTACTTAACTTTTGAGAGGATTTATATTATTATTATATATTTTTTTTTTGCTCTATCACAGTCCTCCAATTCGACTGGGTGGTATTTATAGTGTGGGGTTCCGGGTTGCATCCTGCCTCCTTAGGAGTCCATCACTTCCCTTACTATGTGCGCCGTTTCTAGGATCACACTCTTCTGCATGAGTCCTGGAGCTACTTCAGCCTCTAGTTTTTCCAGATTCCTTTTCAGGGATCTTGGGATCATGCCTCTTAGTGTTCCTATGATTATGGATACAATTTCCACTGGCATATCCCGTATCCTCCTTATTTCTATTTTGGGGTCTTGATACTTATTATTATTATATTATTATTATTATTATTATTATTATTATTATTATTATTGCGTTGTGTCTATTTTGTGTGTTCCCTGTATATGGCCCTGACCTAAAATAAAGGATATCATTATTATTGTTATTATAATTTTCTACATATTTTCCCATTCGTACTTTTGCCGATTCAATAAATTGCCTATTTTGGTTACAGGAAGCTTCAAGAACCGTATCAACATCATCTTGCATATTATATTAGATGCTTTGATCTCTCTCTCTCTCTCTCTCTCCTCGAGAATAGTTTGCCTGACCTTGAAAATGATGGAAAGAAAGAGAGACAAATTATTTAAAGTAAAAAATTTAAAATAACCCCTGAAAAAAGCTTGACGCTTTCCTCTCTCTCTCTCTCTTTTCGAGAATAGTTTGTTTAGCCTTGAAAAATGATGAAAAGGAAAAGAAACAAAATAGCCACTGAAAGAAGGATAACGCTTTCATCTCTCCTCTCTCTCTCTCTCCGAAAGTAGTTTGTTTAGCCTTGAAAATGATGGAAAGGTAAAGAAACTAAATAGCCACTGAAAAAAGAATAACGCTTTCATCTCTCTCTCTCTCTCTCTCTCTCTCTCTCTCATTCCAGCGTCATACGGACCGTATCCTGAAAGACGTAATCATTCTCTACCAAGCACTTGATGGGCGTTTTATAAGGAAAAAACTCTGTCTTAACGAAGGAGCCTGTTTCTCGCTCGCCTGATAAAATCATTTTTTCTTCGTGGTTTATGTTCCTAATAAATCTTAAATAGTTTCCTCTTGGCGTTCATGTCTGTCCTTAATCTTCTCCTCTCCCCACCCGACTTATTTTTTTTTCTCTAAGAAGCCGAGAAACGAAGGTTTGATGCTGTGCTACCAAGATGGAAGAGATCTCGTTAGGTGAGTTTTTTTTTTTTTAAATAAATCGTGAAGATATATTGAAGAGATCGTCGCTATGGTGTGAGATTGCTTGGGAATATGAATTTAAGAAATTTCCTATAAATAAGTCGCTTTCTCAAGTGAATAATGTTATTGATAATCACATGAATATTCATATATTAAGTCAGATTTAATCAACCGTAAAGATATATCGAAGAGATCGCCACTATGGTATGATATTGCTTGGGAATATGAAGCTATGGTATGAGATTGCTTGGGAATAAGAATTTAAGAAATGTTCTATCTATAGTTCGCTTTCTCTAGTGAATAATGTTATTAATAATCACATAAATGAGATTTAATCAACCGTAAAGATATATCGAAGAGATCGCCACTATGGTATAATATTGCTTGGGAAAATGAAGCAGACTTTTTATTATTAGTAGGTCAGGCGCTAAATTGTACGATAACATTGAGGATCGCATAAATATTCATATGTTAAATGAGCTTTAATAAATCACAGATATATTGAAGAGATTGCCATTATAGATTGATATTACTTGGAAATACGAAGCAGACTATCTTCTATTAATAGGTCTGGTGCTAAAATATATATGGTTATATTTATGATCAAAAGACTATACATATAATCAACGAGCGCGAAAATATAAATACGCAAACTGTAACCATATCAGAAGTATACATAGTATACATAGTAATTAACACTATTTTATATTAATATAAATCGAGTGCTAAAATGAATGACGATATTGGTGATAACATAAATATTAGTATATTAATAAAGAATTGAGAATATATGTACACAGACGGCAAAAGCGTCTGACGAATACAATTAACTTCTCGAATACCCCACAGTTTTTAGACTCGCTTGTCAAAAGCCTGAGATCCAAACAAAAGAATATTATGAAGTAGTTCCGACGTCCGTAGCAGGAATCGAACCGCATCGGGAGAATAGGAACCAGGTCACGTTGCTGACCTGACCTCTTTGCGAGGGAACAGGTGAATTTGTCAAAAATAC
Source organism: Macrobrachium nipponense (assembly GCF_015104395.2). Lineage (NCBI taxonomy): Eukaryota > Metazoa > Arthropoda > Malacostraca > Decapoda > Palaemonidae > Macrobrachium > Macrobrachium nipponense. The sequence continues at coordinate 50,633,550 of NC_087208.1, read as the reverse complement.
TTTACGTTTGGTGCCAAACTTATATTTCTTCATCAGTTGCTATTTGCTCCTAATTCCGTTTATCTTCATTCTCTTTTTTATATTCCTTATATTTCTTATTCAGATGCTATTCATATCTAATCTTCATTACGTTTATCATCTCTTTTTTTTATATTATATTTCTTCAAATGCAATTCCTATCTATTCTTAATTCTGTTTACCATCTCTTTTTTTATATTATATTTCTTCATCAGATGCTATTCATATCTATTCTTAATTCTGTTTATCATTGCTCTCTTTTTTTTATAGTCCTTACATTTCTTCATATCTACTTGTCATTCAGGTTATCATCTCTTTTTTGTATGATATTTCTTCATGAGATGCTATTCATATATATTCTTGATTCCGTTTATCATGTCTTTTTTTTATATTAGATTTCTTCACCAGATGCTATCCATATCTATTCTTAATTCTGTTCATCATTACTCTCTTACTTATACATTCATTAGAAACGTCCCATTCCCTTCCACCTATTTGTTAAAGATGGCCATCTCCAAATTATCGACGAACCACCAGTCGTCTTATTCCCAGACTTCTTTTTCAACTCAAATGAGCATCGGGGAAAGACTCCCCCCGACCCAGCCACCACCTCTTACACCACTTAAGAAGGAATCGAATCCTTTTGCCCGACGAGACGTAAGCTCCGGATTGGAATGCAAATGAAAGCATCCAAAAGCCACCTTTGGAGTGTCTATTCCAGTCCGAGTCGGATCTTATCTGATCGCTTTTAAGGGAAATCTCGCCGTGATCTCGGTATCAGCTTTGGAGAGGGTTCTTGAGTGACCCGAATGAAGACTTTGAAATGAGGGAATTATAAAATCTGTAAATCTGTTACAGACTACGAACGAATTTGCCGTTTTGTTTGAAGCTCAGAGCAATAGACTAAGTTTTAATACCTATAATGTAAATCGCCTTATTAGCGAAGAAGAGGCTTTAATATGAAATTATACAATAAATCCTAAACGAATTTGAAATGAAGGATTATAAGTCAATTACAGTCTACAAACGAATTAGTAGATCTGTGTGAACATCAGATCAATAGAAGTATATTTTCATACCTTCGACTTGGACCATCGACGGATGGTCTCCTGTTTGTCAATTTTTTATAAGTTGTATCTGAACAGAGATCTTTCCAGCCGAGAGAGAGAGAGAGAGAGAGAGAGAGAGAGAGAGAGACCAGGTTATGGTATGTATCCTGACCGAGTCTCTCTCTCTCTCTCTCTGCCACTATGCTTTCTCTGTCTGTGTCTGTCTGTCTCTCACAGCCAGTCCTCTGACTTAAGATCACTAGAGTAACGGTAGGCATTCTTATTGCTTACTTTCTCTCTCTCTCTCTCTCTCTCTCTGCCTTCTATCCTGACGGAGCTACGAAAAAAAGAATAAAATATCAGCGTCCTTCCACTAGTTCCTGAACCTCTTCCCCTGTGAATAACATGTCTCGTATTTCCTCCGCTGTTGGTCGCAGTATCCTTCGTAAATTCTACGATCCTATTCTGTGATCCTATTCCGGGAGTCTTCTTGATAATGGCGATAAATTGTCGTCTGATTTCCTTTCCGTCTCATCCACGTCAGCCCGACGAAGTATTTTTATGGGGATAATATTATTATGACGTCCAGTGTGGGACATCTCCTAAAAGCTGTCTTGTGGCGGATCGTGAACTGTTGCCGAGATGGGATATTGGTTCGTGTTTCTTAGATCTCATTTTTGTTGTTGTAGAAAGAGATGCAGCTCTCTCTCTCTCTCTCTCTCTCTCTCTCTCTCTCCTTTGCCAAAGAGCGCTAAATTCAGGCCACGTCTTCAGCGCACGTCTTGTGAAAAGAAGAAGAAGAAAAAACCCTGATGACAAAGTGGGTGCAGTGTGCGGTTCCTCTTAGAAAGTGCTGTTGTGCAATCGTCTAGTCGTGCGATCGTGCAGTCATCGAAACGTGCTGTCGTGCAGTTGTGCAATCGTTAAATCGTGCGGTCGTGCAATCGAGCGGTCGTGTAATCGGGCTGTCTAACAATCGTGTGATCGTGCGGTCGTGCAATAGTACAATCGTGCTGCCGTGCAATCGTGCAATCGTGCTGTCATGCAATAGCGCGATCGTGCAATCGTGCAATTATGCTGTTGTGCAATCGGACTGTCGTGCAATAGGGCAATCATGCAATCGTGTGATTGTGCAATTATGCTGTTGTGGTTGTGCAATCGCACGGTCGTGCAATAGTGCAATCAGGCGGTCGTGTAATCGTGCTTGGTGTGAATCTAGACTTTTTTCCCATTTCATATTTCCCCTGAAACGGAAAAGCGGTTTCCCCTGAGAGTCTATTATATGCTTCTGACATTGAAGTAAAAGCTTGAGGCTTGTTTTGGTGGGGGGGGGGGTGGGGGGAGAGGGGCGGGGGCCGTTGAGGGGCTGGTTTAGTAGGTTTGGCTTTTTTGACGCGGCAATGCGTCAATTTAAGGCCTGAATTGCTCGGAAGACTATCGTAATAAGCAAAATTAATTTAATTCATTTTGTACAATCTGGATAAAAAGACGCATTGGAACCGAAATGTTTATGGTTGCCGAAATATAGATGACATGATTCAAATCATATATATTGTATCAGAATATAGTTAAAAGGTGGACATTTTATTATAAAAATATAGATGACATGATTCAAAAAATGTATATTGTATTAGAATATTAGTTGAAAGGTGGACATTTTATTATAAAAATATAGTAGAAGACATGATTCAAAACATGCATATTGTATTAGAATATTAGTTAAAAGGTGTACATCTTATAAAAATATAGATGACATGACTCAAAACATGTATATCATATTAGAATATTAGTTGAAGGGTATACATTTGATCATACAAATATAGATGACATGTCTCAAAACATGTCTATTATATTAGAATAATAGTTGAAAGGTGGACATTTTATTATAAAAAATATAGATGACATGATTCAAAACACTTATATTATATTAGAATATTAGTTGAAAAGTGGACATTTTGTTATGAAAATATAGATGACGTGATTCAAAACATGTGTATTGTAATAGAATGTCAGTTTAAAGGGGTACATATTATTATAAAAGTATAGTAGATGACATGATTCAAAACATGTATATTGTATTAGAATATTAGTTGAAAGGTGTTCATCTTATAAAAATATAGATGATATGACTCAAAACATGTATATTATATTAGAATATTAGTTGAAGGGTGTACATTTTATCATAAAAATATAGAGGACATGACTCAAACATTTTTTATTGTATTAGAATGTCAATTGAAAGGTGTACATTTTATTATAAAAATATAGTAGATGACACGATTCAAAACATATGTATAATATTAGAATATTACTATATAAATTATCCATTTTAAATGAATAGCAGCGAAGAAAAAATTGCCTGCACAACAAGATGTAAAATTGATGAGATAGAACTATTTCGGAACGAACATGTTTACGAATACGGTTTCGAATCTCAAGCCAAATCTCTCATACGTTACACCCTGCAAGCTACAACCTCCCATAGACTTTACGTGGGAGTAAAGGGATTTTGAATAAGTCTGTTTCTTTATTGTACCTGTCTGGCTACTGCCAAACTCTGGTATCCCAGGTCAAGGTCATTTGCTAATTTATAGACAAATCTGCATTTTTTTTCAGGACACTGACGATTATCACTATCATGAAAATAATTTATTATTGCCTTTAAACCTCCATAATTATCCATTAGACTTTTTTCCTATTTTCTTACAAGTTCCTAATTCATTCTTTAGTAAATTAATAAAAAAAAACTATCTCGGTTAAAGTTAAGATAAAAAAAAAAGCCTCATTAGTTTACTAATGAATCCAA
>NC_087208.1:50619677-50622177 GCF_015104395.2 Macrobrachium nipponense | reverse complement strand
TCTCTCTCTCTGTCCAAAAAAGGGAAAACTTATCTTTTTTTTATTTGCATTAGCCATCTATTCAAACAACAATAATTTTATATAAATGAGAAGGAAAGAGAGGAAAAAACACTCACTATAAATCTCTCTCTCTCTCTCTATCCTTGAGATAAAAACGGAAAAGTTTGATTTCTTTCTTAATTTGCATTCGCCATCTATTAAACAACAATAAATCTTATATAAATGAGAAGGAAAGAGAGGAAAAACCACTCACTATAAATCTCTCTCTCTCTCTCTCTCTCCTCTTGCAATAAAAACGAGAAAAAGATTTCCCTGGTCCGTCCCAGATTTAATGCTGAAACTGACTGACAAGAGCGTCTGATATTGACGTTCCCAGTCCAGAGACTGACGGATTATCCTTTAGAAGTCTGGAGTCCAGATCTCCGGAAAAGTTCCAGTCCCCGAAGTGGCGAGGAATTGCAGGCCAACGGGGTATTCCGATGCCCTGGACGTTTGCTAATATCTCTGGATCCTAGTCATTTGTTCATTTGGTGTTAGTTTATTTATTTTTTCAGATTTCTAATATCTTTGGCCCTTTTTTTTTTTTTTTATTAAATACCCTTCTTCTTCTTCTGCTTCCGTTGATGAGAATTCTTAGTCACTGATTTATTTTCCGTTTATACATTTTTTCTAATTGCTAATATATTTGGCCTTGTGAGTTCAATGGGTATTTTAATTATCTTTTTTTTATCACAATTTCATTTTCGTTTCACAGATTTTCATTGTTCATTTTACTGGTTATTTTTCGAGTTCATCATTTTGTTCTGTTATGTTCAAGGGCTCTTCATAATTCTTATTAATATTTTCTGTTCATTTTACAGACATTACCTCGTCATTCCACTTGTTATTCGAGTTCATCCCTTTTTTCATTTATATTAATGGGCACTTTATAATTCTTTATTCCTGTTTGCTTTTAACTTCGCACATTTTTATTTTCCCTCTTCATTTTACCGGTTATTTTTTCGAGTTCATCGCCCCCCCCCTTTTTTTTATTTAATCTTACTTTCCTCCTTCCATTTTGCTTAAGCCTTTCAGCCTCTTCGTCGCTTCATTTATCCTGCCTTCTATCTTATTATACACCACGCTCCCAAAAGTTGTATATACCGCCCAGGGCGCCCGAGGACTTTTCAATCTTCCTCCTTCCTCGGGGCGTCCTCGCTCGGACGATATCCTGGCTTCTTCACTCCTTGCTTTAAAACACTATTTATATTCAACATCGCATCTCAAGAAGTGCTAGGAAGCCTGGCCTGCACTGGCCCATCCCTGGTCTGCCTCCCTCCCTCCGTACCTCATTCCCTCCGTCCCCTCCTCCCTCCTGCCGTCTGGAGGCTTCCAGGAACCCAAGGCGGGAAGAGAATTATGAAACCACTGAATGTTTATGGGATATTTCCGCGTTTTCGATAAGCTCCGACGAAGATTCGGTCCCCGTTTTCTTCAAGACTGTTTCTCATCAGTTCCCGTTTTCTTTCGGGGTGTTCCTCATCAGTTCCCATTTTCTTTTGGGCTGTTGCTCGTCAGTTCCCATTTTCTTTGGGGCTGTTGCGCACCAGTTCCCATTTTCCTTCTGGCGGTTCCTCATTCGCACGGGACGAGGATCTGTTCCTGTTTTCAACCGGGCTGTTCCTCATCAGTTTCCATTTTCTTTTGGGCTGTTGGTCGTCAGTTCCCATTTTCTTTTGGGCTGTTGCACACCAGTTCCCATTTTCCTTCTGGCTGTTCCTCATTCGCACAGGACGAGGATCTGTTCCCGTTTTCAACCGGGTTGTTCCTCATCAGTTTCCATTTTCTTTTGAGCTGTTCCCCATCAGTGCTCGTTATCTGTTGGGCTGTCGCTCATCAGTTCCCATTTTCCTTCTGGCTGTTCCTCATTCGCAGGGGAGGAGGATCGGTTCCCGTTTTCAACCAGGCTATTCCTCATCAGTCCCCGTTTTCAACTGGGCTGTTCCTCGTCAGTTCTCGTTTTCTTTCGGGCTGTTCCTCATCAGTTCTCGTTTTCTGTTGGGCTTTTCCTCCAATTCCCATTTTCCTTCTGGCTGTTCTTCATTCGCAGAGGACGAGGATCAGTTCCCGTTTTCTTCGTAGACTGACTCGACTTAAATATCCATTAACCCGGCTCCGTCGGCCTCAGCAGGCTTCATTTACAACTCTCTCATTCATCCCTTAATGACTCCCCTTTAGAGCAGCTTTATGGGGGCTCTTAAGCAAAGGCTCCTGATTCTCAACTTTGATCCCGTTATGACGGAAGGAAGACCTAATTACATGGGAGAGGGGTTGGGGGAGGAACGGGGTGGGGGTGGGAGACTTGAATCTACATAGATATAGCTTCTCAGATTACTTACGAGTGTTTAATTGTGTGATTTGCACTTCGTTATTGCTTTATTATGTGCGGGCGTATGGCTTTCTTTATCATCAATTATTTTCTCTTTGTCAATAGATAGACAAACATATAGACACACATATA
>NC_087208.1:50594677-50614677 GCF_015104395.2 Macrobrachium nipponense | reverse complement strand
ACCTTTACCTTCATGTACCTCCGTTTCACAATAATACAAGGCACCAATTAAACAAGATGTTCATGTGTGTGTGTGTGTTTAAATTATATTTTACCTGTACCTGTCACCTGTACCTTCATGTACCTCCGTTTCACAATAGTACAAGACACACCACTTAAACAAGATGTTCATGTGTGTGTTTGTTAATTATATTTACCTGTACCTGTTACCTGTACCTTCCTGTACCTCCGTTTCACACAATACAAGGCACCACTTAAACAAGATGTTCATGTGTGTGTGTGTGTGTGAGTGTATTGATTGTCTTTTACCTGTACCGGTTACCTGTACCTTCATTTCACAGCAATACAAGCCACCACTTCAACAAGATGGACTACAAATAAGGAGAACTTATTCTTAAATTTCTTACCAAAATTTTATGGGTAGTGAATTAGACGAAAGTTTTTTTCCCGGGCTCTGAGAAATTCATTTCGACGTCTGATCATTATCACAGTTGAGGATGCAATCAGCGAGGCTTTCATTTCACATGAAGGGATTCTAACTAGTCAGGCATCGGCTGTTGAATCTGGGGGGTATGCCGCCTTGATATTCTCTCTCTCTCTCTCTCTCTCTCTCTCTGAGGAATATATCAGGAGTGAGCGTAGATGTTTAAGAATAAGCGACAAATATCTAAACTGCATCCCAGACCATCCAAGATTGGAAGATGCAAAATATACCGGAAGATGTACTAGCAACTCTCTGGTAGACATTAGAGGTGCCTCACACTGAGGGACCTGGGGCAACCCGACAACGATGTAGAAGGTCTGTAAGGTAAGGTAAGGTCTCTCTCTCTCTCTCTCTCTCTCTATATATATATATATATATCTTAGTATATATATAGTATATATATATATATATATATATATATATATATATATATATATATATATAATATATATATATAATCCAAGGGCGGGTCAGGGAAAGGCACTATCCATATGCATTTTATTAATAAAATGCATATGGATAGTGCCTTTCCCTGAAGTGCCTTTTTCCTGACCCGCCTTGGATTGTTCTTCGAGCTGTTGCTCAGGAAATTGGAGTTATATACATAGTAATAGGGTATAATAATATATATATTATATCTTCACATATACATTGTGTATATATATATATATATAAGAGGTAATAATATATATAATAATAATCCTTTTGTTATATAAAATAAATATGTATAGTATGTACATATATATATATATATATATATATATATATATATATATATAGTATATATATATATGTATATATATGTACATACTATATATATTATATTTATATATATATAGATGTATATATATATATATATATGTATATATATATATATATATATATATATATGAATAACTTGATCACGAAGTATATAAAATGTGATGCTATGTATAAATAAAGGTTTTTTTTTGCCAAGATGGAAAAAATGAAAAAGTCGAGACAGCCAAGTACTTTCGGTCCTGTTCGGACCCTTTACTGAGGCAAACTGATTTTACAGAGAACAACATAGTTAAAAGAAGGCTTAATATACAAACTGACACTACAAGATAAGCAATAGGGCGATTTTCACTCTACAGAAAGGAGGGGCCGCCTGAGGGTAGCACACCTTGAATGATACACGCAGTAAACAAGTGATTCTTCCAGAAAACTGTACATTTTGAAAAAACACAGGAACATATACAATTTAATTAAATCATGAATTTTTTTTTTTTACACAAATTTTCCCAAAAAAACAAAAATTATTATTAATGAAAATATGAAAGAAAATATAAATACATATATATCGAGCACGAGAAAGAGAGAGAGAGAGAGAGAGAGAGAGAGAAGAGAGGAGAGAGAGAGAGAAAGAAAGAAATAATAACTATATACATGTGGACTATAGAGAGAGAGAGAGAAAGAAATAATAACTATATACATGTGGGACTAATTTATTAGTTGTTTCATTTATTTTAAGGTCCTTCAAAACATCTTACAAATATATGGTCCAAATGGTACATTCCCAGACTAAGATTTAGGTTGTTTTTATTAGTGATTTGTATAATACTGATTCCAGTAAATTTCTTGAAACATAATCATTAGATCTAGCAATTACCGAGGTATCACTCTAATTAATACAATGAGATTTTTCACTCAGATGGATAAACAGTGCATTTGAAGTCTGGGCTGTTTCTAACTGAATACATATGCTGCTTAATACGTACACATAAATTTTAACTTGACTGACCTAACGTAAAACAATGGGCTAAATCCTTACAAGGAATTTTGTAAATGATGTTGTTATTTGTTACGGGACTATTCTTAATAGCATATCTTTAATGGTATTGTTATAAGAGAACACTACAAATAAACATTAAATAAACGATTTAAATATTGATTTTTATGGTTTCAAATCCACGAAAATAAGGTAAGCTAAGTACATTTTTAGGCATTTCTTTTTCATTAATAGCAACACTATAAAACTTTTTGTGAGCTTTTTGATAACATAAATCAATTAAATGAGGTGGGTAGCAGAGATCATTTCAAATCTTTTTTATGTATTCTATTTCTTGGTCCAGATATTGTGGTACTCGTGATACGCAAAGCGCGTAGGAACATAGAAGAAAAAAATTGAAATTTTAATATTAAGATGGTGGCCAGAATAAAAATGTACACATGTTAAATTATTTGTGGGTTTTCTATAAATACTGAATTTGCATTGGAAAGATTCTCTATGTATTAATACATCTAGGAAAGGGATGACATTGTTATTTTCAATTTCAACAGTGAATTTTATGGATGGCACTAAATTATTCAATTTAGACAGTAAATCATTTACATCGATACCACCAGGTAAGACTACTAAGATATCATCGACATATCGGTACCATTTTAAGTGGATAAGTGTGATATCACACTTATCCCGAATAAGATGTTTATGAAGGACCTTAAAATAAATGAACAACTAATAAATTAGTCCCACATGTATATAGTTATTATTTCTCTCTCTCTCTCTCTCTCTCTCTCTCTGGTTCGATATTCTCTCTCCCTCTTTCTCTTGCTCGATATATATATATTTTATTTTTTTTCTTTTTTTTCGTCTTTTCATTAATAATAATTTTTTGGGAAAATTTGTGTAAAAATTCATGATATTAAATTGTATATGCTCCCGTATTTTTCAAAATGTACTGTTTTCTGGGAGAATCACTTGTTTACTGCGTGTATTCTTCAAGGTGTGGCTGCCCTCAGGCGGCTCCTCCTTTCTGTAGAGTGAAAATCGCCCTTATTGCTTATCTTGTAGTGTCGGTTTGTATACTAAGCCTTCTTTTGACTATGGTTGTTTCTCTGTATGTTAAAATCAGTTTGCCTCAGTAAAGGGTCCGAACAGGACCGATAGTACTTGGCTATCTCGCCTTTTCACTTTTTCCTTGGTCGTGGCAAAAAAAACCTTTATTTATATATATATATATATATAATATATATATATATATATATATCAGCTTGTGAACCCATGAGATATTTCGTCAGCATTTAGAAAGAATCCAAATTCCTGCAATATCTCCGACGAGAAATCTCTTACGGAAAAGATTCCGTGATTATAAGAATCTGATACAAATACTTCTCCTTCCTTCGTCTATTTTCCGTCACATTTCCTTCCGAAGACTTTCCGAGTTATGGAAATGAGGAGGAGGAGGAGGAGGAGGAAGAGGAGGAGGGGGAGGAGGAGGAAGAGGAGGCGGAAAAGAAATAAAGCCGATGATCCAGCCGAAGGAGATTTTCGGCTGAGGACGGCTTTCTCTGGCCCCAAGCGGCCGCGTCGTCCGATTTCGCTATTTTCACTGTTTATGCTTAAGTCTTTTCTCTTGGGGGGAAGTGACTTATAAGAGTCCCCGGTGATCTGAGTCGGCTGAAAGTCATCTCTCTCTCCTCTCTCTCTCTCTCTCTCACTTTGGAGTTCTTTAAGAGACCTATCCATTGGGAATCATTTAGAATGCTTATCATCATAGTGACCTAAAATGTCTGTTCCTTGAGTCATTTAAAATGTCTACCCTTTGAGAGTTATTTAAAAAGGCTATACTTTGGAATAATTTTGCATGCCTGTCCTTTGAGTCATTTAAAATGTCTATCCTTTGAGTCATTTAAAATGTCTATCCTTTTGAGAGTCAATTTGTAAAACAATGTATGCCCTTTGATAGCCCTTTCATTTAAAATGGTTCTATTCCTTTTGTTGACAGTCATTTAAAATGTCTGTCCTTTGAGAGTCATTTAAAATTTCTGTCCTTTGAGAGCCATTTATTATGTCTAACCTTTGAGAGTCATTTAAAATGTCTATAGAGCCATTTAAAATGTGTATACTTTAAGGGTAATTTAAAATGTCTGTCGTTTGAGAGTCCTTTAATATGTCTATCCTTTGAAAGTCATTTAAAATGTCTATCCTTTGAGTCATTTAAAATGTCTATTCTTTAGTAACCATTTAAAATGCTTATCCTTTAAGAGCCATTGAAGATGTTTATCCTTGGAATAATTTGAAATGTCTATCCTTTGAGAGTCATTTAAAATGTCTATTCTTGGGTAGCCATTTAAAATGTTCATCCTTTGAGGGCCATTTAAAATTTCTGTTATTTAAGTTATCTAAAAATAGACTGCCAGTGTTAAATCTGCATCATTGCATTAGGTTAAAAAGGCTTGATAACCTTTGCCTTTTATTCTTACAGATCATTCATCCAATAAATCAACAACCATTGAGATATATAAAAGAGAAACTAATAATAACTGATAATATATATAATACTGGATATCTCGATTAACGACCTTTGCAACATATTATTTACTATCTGTCCCGTCTCCCGAATTGCCCATTTCACGACAGCAATTATTTGGCGATAGATTACCCCGCAAGACGATGCAGATAATCTGTACTGTCGTAACTTCAATCACTAAAAGAAAGGAAATTCATATGCTTCAGAATATGATCCAGCGTTCTCTTGACTGCCACATTTAGATGTGTATGTTTGACGGGGTTTTTATTTTCGCGTAAAGCTGCTGTTTATTCGTCTACGATTTTGAACGAAATTTTATGCCAATTAAAATATTCTTGGGATCTGAGCGATATTCTTTACGGTTAGGACAAGGAACTATAATTTGGACTTGTATTATTTTTGCATTGTTAATAAAGAACTGGATCTATTTAGGGAAAGAAGAAAACATTGATATTTGACAGAATATTCTTCGTACGACTTTTTTTATTAGAATTTTAATTTTTGTTTATTTTGGGAAGAAATTATCTTTAATATCATTCAGAAGATAAACACTATTCATATGAAAAAATTCCACCACAGGGGCCATTGATTTGTAATTCAAGCTTCCAAAGAATATGGAACTCATTCGAAGGAAGTAACAGAAAAGCAGCTCTCTTCATTACATGGTGCTGATTTCTTAAAGATGTATCCATCAAATAAATCGAGTTCGGATCTATGCGACGGAAAATTATAATTGCCGAAGGACAATACATCTAGACTTCACTCTAGACAAAATTCCAAATATGGAACTTGAAAAATAGCATAGAGGAAATACCTTTTTTTCCTGATGATATTTCAGTTACTGAGTGGAGAGAGAGAGAGAGAGAGAGAGAGAGAGAGAGAGAGAGAGAGAACATTCGCTGGAAAATGTACGCGGAACTCTTTGCTACTTCTAAGAGCTAAGGAGAGAGAGAGAGAAACTGAAAGCCTTCAAGAAGAAGTATAACACGAAATTGATACCAAAGAGAGAGAGAGAGAGAGAGAGAGAGAGAGAGAGAGAGAGAGAGAGAGAGAGAGAGAGGCTGAAAACCTCCACTAGGAGGTGTGCACGAAATTCTTTGCAGTCTAACAAAGAATCGGGGGCCGAGAGAGAGAGAGAGAGAGAGAGAGAGAGAGAGAGAGAGAGAGAGAGAGAGAGAGAGAGAGAGAGAGAGAGAGAGAGAGAGAGAGAGAGCCTAAACGCTCCACCACCACTACGGGAGAAGAAACGAATCCACTTGGAAGAACAAAGTCAGCCTGTCCACCAGAGTGAATTCACACGTGGACGAACAGAACACAATTCCCATTTCCCTAGAGCGTTCCTTCTCCTGCCGCCTGAACCCAAGTTAAATGAAATGTAAGTTCTTGGAGACGAAGGAAAAACCCTCGAATGCAACAGTATTTTATTTGAAGAGTTTTTTTTTTTATTTCCATCAGATTTTTGTTCTTCTATTTTCGCTTATAATCACCGTGTGTTAACAGGTATATCGCTGTATTTTTCTTGTTGCCTTGTAATTCATATTTAGATCTCTCTCTCTCTCTCTCTCTCTCTCTCTCTCTCTCTCTCTCTCTCTCTCTCTCTCTCTCTATATATATATATATATATATATATATATATATATATATATGTATATATATATAGTTATATATATATATATATATATATATATATATATATATATACAGACCATATATACATACATATATATGTATATATGTATATATACACATATATTATATATGTATGTATGTATATACATATTATATAGCGTCTGAGGGTGGAGAGATACCAAAATCCTTTAATGTAATTTATTTTGCAGATGTTTCAGGACCATGTGTCCCCTTTTCGAAGCTAAAAATTAAAAGAACAACAGAATTAAAAACAGTCTCGGATTAAATCATGATGAAAAGTTATTTCTTTACAAGATGCAAAGGGAAGTAAAAGAGAAGGGAACAGTGATTACCAAGTAATGCTGAAGGCAAAAGCTGAGTGCCTCTCAGGGTCCGTTTTGGTTCAGACCGCAAACTCGAGAGAGATACAGAGGAGTTGACGTGGATTGAGTATAATTAATTGGGAACCAGTTGTTTAATAAAAACAGATTCGAGTATTGACAATTGGTGTTCGTTTGGAGCTTTCATATGATATATAATAAAATACATATACACATATATATGAATATGCTTACAAACATACACACACACATATATATATATATAATATATATATAATATATATATATATATATATATATATATATATATATTATATATAACACACACATCTCATCGGTTTCCGTTTCTGTGTCAAATGATTATTCCTACTGTTGGAGAGTGTAACTCCATTTCGCCGCGAAATCTGTCCCCGTGGCAACTCTCTCCGACTCGGCTTTCTATGACTTTCATAAACTTTCCTCCGGTTCCTCCACTAAAAAAAACTTTCTCTGACAAAATCCCCACAAGAGAAAGTTTTAATGCGTCAAGATGCCTCAGATTCTAGGGATTTCAAGCTTTTTTTTTATATTTCCTAATATATTTTTGTATTTATTTTACGTGCTCTGAATTACGTCGGTTAAATTGCTTTTTATGGGAAACGCTCATTGTGATTATATGCTGTTTTCATATGTGTGTGTATATATACATACATACATACTCATATTAATATATATGTGGTATATAAATAACTTATATATATATATATGCAAATATATGTATAGACATATATATACATATATATATATATATATATATATATATATATATATATATATAAAGACAGACAAAGAGAGGGAGAGAGAGAGAGAGAGAGGAGAGAGAGAGAGAGAGAGAGAGAAATGGATATTTATCTCTATACATAACGTATTAAATAAATGTATATATATGTATATATATATATATATATATATATATATATATACATATAGATATATCTATATAGATAGATATAGATATAGATATAGATATATCCCATATAGAGGGGAGAGAGAGAGAGAGAGAGGGAGAGAGAGAGAGAGAGAGGGGGGGAGGGGGGGGGTGGGGGGGGGGAGGGGGGGGGGGGGGGGGGGGGGGAGAGAGAGAGAGAGAGAGAGAGAGAGAGGGGGGGAGAGAGAGAGAGAGAGAGAGAGAGAGGGTGGTTGTTAGAATGTGTGACATACATGGAGAGTGGGGGACGTGAGATAGAGACAAAATTGTGAGAGATAGAGAGGTGGGGAAAAGAGAGAGAGAGAGAGAGAGAGAGAGAGAGAGAGAGAGAGAGAGAGAGAGAGAAATAAAAAAGAAATTAATGCACTTAATGTAAATCACAAAAACTTTCACAAATCTTTCTCCAAATTAAAGAGAGGAAGAGAGAAAGTAGTTTTTTTTCTCTCTCTTAAATTTACTTGTCACTGGTATACTGAACATTTTGTTATAATTCCACTGAGGGTTTTATAATGGTTATTAAAAATATCAATTTACTCTATAACTTTACAATGATACCGTAAGTCAAGTGATGATATAGTGAATAGCATTGGAAAACGAAAATAAATATATCTGTTTGGTTTGCAACTTCCCCAACTCAAAAGAGAGAGAGAGAGAGAGAGAGAGAGAGAGAGAGAGAGAGAGAGAGAGAGAGAGAGAGAGAGAAATTTAAAAAATAATCTTGCTGCAATACAAAAGGCATAATTCCAATTTTATACTATAAGGATATCGTATGTTGATGATAATTATACTAAATAACATCGAAAAACATAGATAAATCCATATGAGTTTTATTTGCAACTTTCTCAGCTCAAAAAATAGAGAAAAAAAAAATCCTTGTAGCTCTATAGTGGTATAATTGCAATTTCATACTACTATTTCAAACTATGATAAATTCACATCAGATTTGTTTGTGACTTTCCCCACTCGAAGAAATAAAAAAAGAGAGAGAAATAAAAAAAAATCTCGTTATAATTGCAATTTCTTACGGTAACTTTACAATATAATGATGACGTAAGTCGGGTGATAATATGCTATAATATCAGTTTTATTTGCGACTTTCCCAACTAAAAAAAAAAAAAAAAAAAAAAAAAAAAAAATAGAGAGAAAAATAGAAAAATCATGTTTCCCTACCAGCGGTTTAATTGCAATTTTATACTATAACTTTAAAATATAATAATATCACAAGTCCAGTATTAATATATGATACGAATAAATTCATCTCAGTTTTGTTTGCAACTTTCCCAACTCAAAAAAATAGAGAGAAATATAGAAAAAATCTCGTTGCCCTACCAGTGGTTTAATTGCAATTTTAGGCCATTAAACTAGCATATGGGGCAGAAATACAACTTCAGAGAGGGAAAAACGCTTTCAACAATTATGCATACCGGCGCAAGTTAAATTACATCTGTCAGGGGGCTAATTACAGCAGTGACACCATCAACACTGATAAAGAAATTCAGAAAAAAAACTTTAGTCTTTGTGATTCCATTTGTATGATACTTTTTTCACGTACAGATTAATTACATTTAAAGCGCGTTCCGTGTAAGTTTGAATTAGAATTTTTGTATATTTAGACTGCATGAATTTAAGTCTTATTTCCATTCACCTTCTGTTACTTATTTCAAATGAATGCCATAGTCTTTGGATGCTTGAATTTCAAGTCAATGGTCCCTTTTGTGAGCTTGTGCAATATGAGTAAGGGTTTATCTTACTACTAATAATAATAATACTAATAATAATAATAATAATAAAAATAATAATAATAATAATAATAATAATAATAATAATAATAATAATAATAATAATAATAATTATAACATGTTTTATTAAAAGTAATTGCTGCCTTAGCTGTATTAATTTGATAAAGGTTCTTTATTTTCCTTCTCTATTTTCCTAATTAAATAATAATGTTTTATTAAAAGTAATTGCTGCCTTAGCTGTATTAATTCTATAAAGGTTCTTCTCTGTTTTCCTAATTATTGTTCTCTCATTGTTGCTTAAACTGGTGAGCAACGCACCGAAGGTTTGGATGTCTCAAATAGGTAAATATCAAAGTCGATTTTAATTTTGTTAAAAATGCCGGAGGCAGTAGTCAATAATTAGGAAAATAGAGAAAAAGCTTTATAAAATTAATGCAGCTGAGGCAGCAATTAATCTTATTAAAACATGTTTAAAAGAGGGTTTACTTCCAGTATACAATAATAATAATAAAGAATCCTTTTTGTGTATTCTTTCAAATGAATCCCATAATTTTTTAGGAAGCTTGAATTTGAAGTCAGTGGCCCCTGTTGTGGGCTTCTTCCATATGAATAAGGGTGTAATCTTCTGATACAAGATTAAGTTTATGTTAAGGACATGACATTTCCTCGGCTTTCTGCCAATTCCAAGCGAAAGTCGCCGACGTTCTGCATAACTTTTGCTTTTATTCGTGTCTCTTTTCTTCTGCAGCATTTGACTGGCAGTACCAACAAAAACAATAAAATAAAATACCGCGCGTGTATTCCCTTCTTCAGACGAACATAAACGTTGTAGAGTAAGCATTCCTTCTTTAGATTAATATAGATGTTGTAAGCTAAGCAAATTAGGTCATAGCAATTAAAAATTACTGCTCTATCGGCACTAGGATTATGCAGATATGTGTATATTGTACAGGGCAAAGAAAAAAGATAATATAGACATCTAACCTCTCCACATCACGAATTAATATTGTCTCCTTGCACTGCATAAACGAGTCACTGAACCAAAAACATCATAATTAACAATTATTCCTTCGCATTTTATTGCCACAAATAAAAAGTAAAATAAAATAATAAAAATATAAAAAAGGGAAAATAAAACACGACATCTGTCCTGCCATCGGGAGAGTCTGTTTATGGTAATGCCAGTGCAGTGAACGACCAAGGGGATATAGATTGTGTGGCTATAACTCTGGTCATTTCTCTTACTGGAGGACGAAGGGACGCCACGCATGGAGAGGAAACATAATGAGAGGTATAAAAATTCTATTCCCCAGGGACGCGCGGTCGAGTCGTGGATCTTTCAGCTGAAGTTAGTATTCAATGTGTATATGTAGATATATATGTATGTATATATATGTATATATATATATATATATATATATATTATATATATATATAGACGTATATATGTGTATGTATACTCATATACACACACACACACACACACATATATATATATATGTATATATATATATGTATATATAGTATGTATTATATTAATATATATATATATATATATATATATAATATGTATATATATCTATATATATATATATCTTATATATATATTAGTATATAGATTAGATATAGACAGATATATGATATATAGATATATGGGATATATATATATATATTATATTATATATATATATATAGAGAGAGAGAGATAGAGCTATATATATAGAGCGGAAAGATAGATATAGATATAGATATAGATAGAGGATATAGATACATATAGAGAGAGAGATATAGATATAGATATATGAAGAGGGATATAGATATAGATATATAGAGAGAGATATACAGATATAGATATATATAGAGAGAGATATAGATGTAGATATATATATATATATATATATATATATTATATATATATATATATATATATATATATATATATATATATATATATATATATATATATAGAGAGAGAGAGAGAGAGAGAGAGAGAGAGAGAGAGAGAGAGCTTAACTCTCGACCTGACCATCGTCTGTACTTCCATCAGTTCGTCCAGGTCGTGACTATCCCGTATAGTCAACCATTTGGATTAAACAGAACCCATCTGAGATCTCTCGTTGAATTCATGGCGCGTGAATCAGACCTGGCCTTTGATAAATGGACGAAATAAATTTTTATTCTCTTGCCGCCATATTCTTTTCCATTTTTAATGTTAGCCATCTCCCCTCGATAGGACCACCGAATTTACTTTAGATTGTTGCTATTTTTTGTTCCAAAGGTTTCACATAGAGGATATGAAAGGTCATAATTGCAAAATGGCTCTATAAAAAAAATCATTTGTCATATCACCAAATATAGGTTTCTGTTCCTCCCGCTGAGAGAGAGAGAGAGAGAGAGAGAGAGAGAGAGAGAGAGAGAGAGAGAGAGAGAGAGAGAGAGAGAGAATCATTTGTCATATCACCAAATATATTTCTATTCTTCCCAGAGAGAGAGAGAGAGAATATCTTAGCCATCCTGTTAAAAAAGGGGAAACTGAAATTTCCTAATATATTGCTAGACACAACAATTTATAAACATTTTACTTTATCTTAAATTTGAAATACAACCCTGAATAAAAGATGTTTTAAATTATAAATACAACCCATAATAAAAGATGTTGTTAGAAATAAAACCCATAATAAAGAAAATAGAGAGTAAAGAGAATATGAGCAGATTGTCTATTTACATTACATAAATCGGCGTCCGTAGCAGGAGCTTTCAGAGCCAACATAACTGTCGAAATTAGTTTCGGGAGTTTCAGCCAACTGAAACTCTCCCCCACCCCCTCTCACCCCCGCCCCACCTTCCAAAACCTTCGAAGTTAATCAGAAACTGGACGAAGACATTGCAAAGGCAACAATTCTACGGCTTCTTGAGGTTGAGGTCGAAGGGAGGAGGAGGAGGAGGTCTTACGAAACTCCCAGTAAACTATTTAGTCAATCTGCCTCGAGGACCAGCGACTCCGAGGACGCGCTATAGTTTTTTTTTTTTTTTTTAGTTGGTTCCAACGCGGTTGAATTCCCTGTCGAACGTCTTTTAAGATTTATTAGCTAAATTCTTATTTTCTCCGTTATCTTATAGGGTAGGACTTGGGCCTTCAGAAGCTTAATTTTTCCCTTAGCTTCTGTTCCTGAAAGTTTGATAGTTCATTTTATAAAATTTAGGCTGTCAAGCCAAGAATTGGGGCATTTATGAAGTTCTATTATCTTTTAATGCAAGATTTGGGGGCATTTATGAAATTTAAGATATTAAGCTGTCTAGCCAAGAACTGGGTCATTTCAGAAACTTAAGCTGTCAAGCCAAGCGCTAAGGCATTAATGACATTTTAAGTTGTCAAGCTGTCAATCCAAGCACTGGGGCCTTTATGAAATCTAAGCTGTCAATACGAGCACTGGGGCATTTTAAAAGTTTGTCAGCTTATGAATTTCATAAATGCCCTATTGCTTGGCTTGGCAGCTTCTAAATTTCACAAAATGAAATCTGCTGACGTCAGACAGACTGTCTGACAGAAGCCACTGACGAGATGGGATTCCGAAGGAGAAGACTCGACCCCCTCACAGGTATTTGATGACACCGGAAGTCCATCACTTGAGCCCAATAATTATTCTCTTTCGCCTCCCGACAAGTTTATTGACCATTGCGAACTGTCCGAAGTCACTCCTGGGACGTGACGAACGACCTACCTAGGTCAGGCGGGGGATAGATTGGGTCACAGATCACCCTGGGTCACGATGGTCATTGGGAACTGTTCTCATGGTCTTTCTCGTGATCACCCGGGACGGAATTGCATTTTGAATTTATGGAGAATAATGAACTGGAGGTAAATAAAACCGTTTTATTGATTTTTATTTGATAATTTTGTGATACATTATTAGCTCGGGCTCTTTTCATAGCGATAGATTTCTGTCGTCGCTGTATGTACATGTTATGGTGTCATACTATATTATATATATGTATATATATATATATATATATATATATATATATATATATATATGTATATGTATATGTATATGTATGTATAATATATATATATATATATACATATATATATATATATATATATATTATTTTTTTTTAGGAATGGTGGTGAAGTGTAAAGGATTGTTTCTTTTCTCTGTCTTTCTCTCTCTGTTTGGTGTCTTTAAGTCTGTCTCAGTTATTTCCCATCTGCCTCTTTTCTCTTTCCTTCATTATTTCTCTGATTTCTCTCGCATCTCCCTCTCTCTTCACCCAATGATTAACCACCCCTCTCTCTCTTTCTCTCTCCCCCTCACCAATGATTCTCTATATCTCTCTCTCCGATGATTCTCTCTATCTTTCTTCCCCGAAATGAGTACCTTTCTCTCTCTCTCTCTCTCTCCGATGATTCTCTCTATCTCTCTCCCCGATGATTTTCTCTCTCTCTCTCTCTCCTCGCTTCCAAAACAGCAGCTTAAAACTAATATGGTGATAAAACAATTCCCTTTATAGGAATGATACAAAACCCCCTTCTCCCCCTCCTCCCCCGTCCCCAATCACAGGCCCCCCCACCCCTCTAGTCCCTCAAGTGGCAACCTCGTAAATCTCTTCAGAGAATGGAAACACTATCAAATGAAAAAATAAAAAAAATAAAAGCAAAAAAAAAAAAAAAAAAGAAAAGAAAAAAAGAAAACTGAGATCTGGCTCCTCTTGGCAATATATTTCCCCGAATGAACAAATTACTTTGCAGCGAAATTTTTTTCTTTTCTCCCTCGAAATTGCGAAGTTCAAGATAATTCGTTGCGGGATTTAGAAAAAAAGTCTTAATAACGCAAGTTCCGTTTTAATGGTCAGTTTTCTGGATAAGCTAAGATGTAACGATTATTATTATTATTATTATTATTATTATTATTATTATTATTATTATTATTATTATTATTATTATTATTATTCAGAAGATGAACCCTATTCATTTGGAACAATCCTACATGGACCATTGACTTGAAATCCAGCCTTAAAAAGAATATGGAGTTTATTTGAAATGAGTTACAGGAGATCTTAAGAAACTTAGAAAGACGAGACCAGTGATAAAAAAGTGAATAAATTGATAATTAAATAGATAAACATATAATTCAATTATCAAAATATACGGTGAATTGTTTTAGGATGGTAATGCATTTCGCCATTATAATACTAAATGTCTATATTGATAAAACGCTGGGTGTATATTAAATCAAATCGTTAGTTACATACATTCAACATAGGACCTAAACATTGCAATGTATCTTCTCATTACACAAAGGAAAATAAAAAATAAAATCATCCCCATTTCCTTTAAAACTTGCAAGAGAAAACGGCAGACCCCTCCAAAGAGTATTTATCGAAAAATCTCATTAAATTTCCGCCCCCTCTCCCCCCCTTCCCTTCCCTTTTTTTCTTTTTGCTCGAAAATGGGGGTTAGTTCTGCCACTGGAAACTTTAATTAAGACTGAGGCAGTTTCTGGATCAAGGGGCAGTAAATAGTTTCAAGTCTATTTTTGTTTTTATGGAAATATACGGTGTATATATATATATATATATATATATATATATATATATATATATATATATATATATATATATATATATATATATTTACATATATATATATGTATATATATATATATATATATATATATATATATATATATATGCATATATATATAATATATATATATATATATAAATATATATATATATATATATATATATATATATATATATATATATATATATATTATATAATGCGCGGAAAACAAATGAGCATCTAATAAGTCTTAAAAGATGGACATCGGAGATTTCAATCTCGCAGCAAAACCAACTACATTACAAACTTCCGAATAAAGAAAATAAAAGAAGAAAAGAAACTGTTAGATAACTTCATAGCTCGTCCTTCGGAGCTGTTGGGCCTCGAAGTCAGATTGACTCTAAATAGTTTACTGAGAGTTTCGTAAGACTTTCCTCCGCCCCCACCACCCTCCTCCTCTCCTTCGACCTCAACCTCAAGAAGCCGTAGAATTGTTGCCTTTGCAATGTCTTCGTCCAGTTTTTCTGATTAACTTTGAAGGTTTTTGGGGCGTTGGGGGGTGAGTGGGGGTGGGGGTGGGGGTGAGTTTCAGTTGGCTGAAACTTAGGAAACGAGTTTCGATACTTGTGTTGGCTCTGAAAGCTGCTGCTACGGATGCCGCTTTACGTAATTTAAATAGACAGTCGGCTCATACTCTCCCTCTCTCTCTCTCTCTGCATCAATTGGTCTTGTAAGGAAAGGAATAATTTGAAAGCACAAGAAAAAATCAATCTATTATTTTAAGAGAAAGACGCCTATTCGCTCTCTCTCTCTCTCTCTCTCTCTCTCTCTCTCTCTCACACACACACACACATACAGAGAAAGGTCTCGTTACCTTGTTCACGATGCATATATAATTTTATTATTATTATCACTCTGAAGATGAACCCTATTCATATGCAACAAGCCCATCACAAGGGCCAAATAAATCACTTATTAAAATAAGAAAAATGAAAATATAAATTAATAAATAAATAGAAAAAATGAACGTAAATTATTAATTAAAATATATAAGAATTGTATTAGGGTAGTAATGCATTGCACGACATCCTCAGGGAGACTCTGCCAAACAGCGCGAGGGATAAAGGATCTCTGGAACTCAGAAGTTCGACAGCGAGGCACATTTACAGCACCAAAAATTGCTGCTGCCCAGCGAATCTGATTGCTTCTCGGCAGGAAATAGGGAATAGGGATCATACTGTGAATATTATTTCAATAAAAGTTTACAGAATTTGATCTCTAGTTATACGTTGTAAACCATAATAAAAACGACCCAGTCACTTCGAGGTCAGTTTTACCTTTTACAAAATTCGACCTTTTTGTTTATAAAGTACAAAGTAACATATATATTCCAAAAGATCTTTTTTAAATACCTCCAGCTCCATATTCAGAGATGGGGAAAAGCACCGAAAAATATTGCAAGCTTTTTCAAAATAATGAACCTGTGTGTTTACCTATTTTTTTTTCTTTCACCGGATATACCCAGGATTCCAATTGGACGTAACATTGCTACGACTTCTGTGGTAATCAATTTGCAGTATTTTTTGATTAAACAAGTTCCTATGTCTATTTATTATAACAGAAATAATCTGGAGCTTTTGCGAATAATTTGTTAGCAAAATCTAACTCACGAGTGAGGTACCCAGGTAGTACAACACCTGTCACATTTTGATGAATTTTATGACTTTATTGACGATTGATTTCTAAAAAATTTAAAAATTTATTCCGTCAAGCAAAATACTGAAGAGATGCAAAGTTCTCGCGCCTAAATAAGAAGACTAAGCAAGTAGCGGAGACAGATTTATATTATGCTCATTTTCTGAATAATAATAATAATAATAATAATAATAATAATAATAATAATAATAATAATAATAATAATAATAATAATAATAATGTATATGTCATATATTATGAACTTACAACACGATTCACAAGTAAATTAATGCTTCACACACAAATGTGCTGACGCTTTGGTGCATACACCTCACATACACACACACACGCACATACATACACAGACACAGAAGTGAATACGTAATGTTACTGAATTAAAGTTCTTTCGAATGACTAACGAGAGAGAGAGAGAGAGAGAGAGAGAGAGAGAGAGAGAGAGAGAGAGAGAGAGAGAGAAGAGAGAAGAGAGAGAGAGAAATAGGCGTCTTTCCCTTAAAATAAGTTTGTTTCTCTCTTGTGCTTTCAAATTATTCCTTTCCTTACAAGACCAATTGATGCAGAGAGAGAGAGAGAGAGAGAGAGAGAGAGAGAGAGAGAGAGAGAGAGAGAATTGTCTTTCTCTTAGTAATTATCTGCTATTCTCCAGTGCTTTTAATCAAGTTCCTTTTCATAAAAATCATAAATCACTTTACCTGTACACCTACAATCAAACATGCACTCAACAATCATACACAATCACACGCCTCAGACTAACGCGTGCGCGGATACAACCGTAAGAGTGCGTATATATATATATATATATATATATAGATATATAATATATTATATATATATATATATATATATATATATATATAAAAATATATATATAATTCAAATAACCACAATTCCCCCTTTGTATGAGCAAGAGGTAAACTTCACCCAGTTGTAAACAAACCTTCTTCTTCTTTCACACTTTTGTCAGGAACGAAAACCTCCCGGTCGGGCGACTCCTTACTTTATATAAGCTCTTTGTATCCCCCTCCTTAAACATTTCCCGAGGGATTAGATGTGTCCCAAACTCTCTCTCTCTCTCTCTCTCTCCCTCTCTCGAGAATAGCGGACAAAGGTGGACCTCCGTAAGGTGTGACATCCTTCTGTCAAGTGGTACAACGGAGGGATTGTTCGAGTGGATGGTATTGCGCCACTGGAGAAAACCAGAGTTAGTATTTTTTAGGTTGACGTCACGTTAGACAAGGTTTTTTTTCTTCCTTTTTTCTTTTTAATGCCCGGGTGATTTGGGTGAAGTGTGCTGCCGAGAAAGGCATTGTTTACATGGTGTAAGTGACTGCAACAAACAGTTGCCATATCTAAAAGAATTATTATCATCACTATTATTCAGAAGCTGAACCCTATTCATACGGAACGGGCCTACCACAGGGACCATTGACTTAAAATTCAAGCTTCCAAAGAATATGTTGTTCATTTGAAAGAAGTAACAGAAGATAACGGGAAATACAGAAAGAAATCAGTTATTGAAAATTAAATAAATAAATAAATGAATGCGTCGCATCTCCGCTTGAACGTTTGAAGTTCCACTTGCACGACACCCTCTGGGAGAATGCCCCCTCCCCCACCCCCCAAAAAACTTCGAAGGTACAAGAAAGCAGAGTTTCCCAAGACCCAATCGAAAACATTGTTGCAGTTATTGAAACCATTCACTCCGGACGCCTCTCCCTGGAATTCCCTTCCAGGAGACGTTCAGGAGACGTTTAGGAACGTTCAGAAACGTTTAGGAACGTTTAGGAACGCTTAGTCTTCCACCCTCCGGCGAGAGAGGCGCCGATATAGACGTCGTTTGGCCGAATGGTGGCGAGAGAGAGAGAAAAAAGGGGGATGGGAAAAGGGTCTAGAGAATTTCGACAGTTTGTGAGAGAGTTGTGCCCAAACCTCAGAGAAATAGGAGTTTTGTGTCAGATTTCTTTTTTTCGATACGTAAAAACAATTAAAAATAATTAAGTTCCCATCGTTGTTTCAGTAAAATGTAAACGAGTGGAAAAACAGAATTTTGGCTAAAGGCCAAGCGCTGGGACCTAAGGGCTCATTCAAAGTGCTGAAAGGGTCACTTATAGAACAGAAAGGTTTGAAAAGCGTAACAGGAGGAAAACCTCGCAGTTGCACTTTGAAACAATTGTCAGGAGGGGACGGAGAGCAAGATAGAGAAAAGATAATAAGAATAGAGGAGGTACAGAAAAGGGAATGAAAGGGGTTGCAGCTAGGGGCCGAAGGACTCTGCAAAGAACCTCAAGGAATGCCTACAGTTGTTACTTAATGAATTTGCTGAACAGCAGCAGCACCAATACGCAGTAAATGTGCCTCGCTGTCGAACTTATCAGTTCAAGGGGTTAAATTTTTACGTCTAAGCAACAGGCATAATGAACTCACGTCTATTCAACAAGTCAACATTAATCCGAGGACATTTTTTTTCTAATTTCTTTTAAAACTGGATTTGTGTGTGGCCTTTAATTCCTTTTGAGAAACAGCAGTCAGTCATTTCCCCTGGAGAGGTACCTCTACAGAAAGCAGTTGAGTCCCTTCTCTGACTCTTGGAAAAGAAATGAAATTATGGGACCTTATATTTCCACAATGGAATATTCCCTCTCTTACTTTTTTTTCTTTCTTTACAAGAACCTTTTAACGAAATGGATTCTTTTCCCAGCAGATGTGAGGTCTCTCCCTCTTTAGTATCTCGGAAAATATGATGATAATTTTGTCTCAGAAAAAGAGAGAAAAAATTCACGTTTGAGAACAGGAGGTATAATTTGTTCTCATTTAGTTTCTATCAAATTAATTTTGACGTCTTGTACTGAATATTTCATCTCACTTCAATGAGGAATAGTAGCAGAGATTTCTCTACAAACATTAAGTTTTTTAAAAGAAAAATTGACTAAAATCTTGAACCAAAATAATTCACTAGCTGCAAAAAATATTATAAAATTGTTCCAGGCTTAATATGAATCACCAGAAAAGCAGAGAAAAGGTTCATTTCACAGTAAATCAATAATATGCGCCTTAGGTTTCTTCTTGACAATAATCACCAACATTAAAATTATTATTATTATTATTATTTAGATGATGAACCCTATTCATATCGAACAAGCCCACAGGGGCCACTGACTGGAAATTAAAGCTTCCAAAGATTATGGTGTTCATTTGAAAGAAGTAACTAAAGATAAGGGCAAATACAGAGAAAAGACATCTTATTAAAACGAAAAATAAATTAACAAATAATGAATAAATCGA
>NC_087208.1:50584677-50589677 GCF_015104395.2 Macrobrachium nipponense | reverse complement strand
GACTGTTGTAGTGTTGCCTTGGAATAACTTCGTCTGTTTGTAGATGTTCTTGAAGCAAAGGAGAGAGAGAGAGAGAGAGAGAGGTGGGGAAAAAGAGAGAGAGAGAGAGAGAGAGAGAGAGGTGGGAGAAAAGAGAGAGAGAGAGAGAGAGAGGATGGGGGTGTAAGAGTGTGTGAGAGAGAAAGTGGGGGACGTGAGAAAGAGACAAAATGGTGAGAGAGAGATAGAGAGGTGGGGGAAAAGAGAGAGACCTTACCTTACAGACCCTACATCTTGTTCGGGTTGCCCCAGGTCCCTCAGTGTGAGGCACCTCTAATGTCTACCAGAGAGTTGCTAGTACATCTTCCGTATTTTGCATCTTCCAATCTTGGATGGTCTGGGATGCAGTTTAGATATTTGTCGAGCTTATTCCTAAACACATCTACGCTCACTCCTGTTATATTCCTCAGATGAGCTGGCAACACATTGAATAGACGCTGCATTATCGATGCTGGTGCGTAGTGGATTAATGTCCTGTGTGCTTTCCTTATTCTTCCTGGTATAGTTTTGGGCACTATTAATCTACCTCTGCTTGCTCTTTCTGATATTTTTAGCTCCATGATGTTTTCGGCGATTCCTTCTATCTGTTTCCATGCCTGAATTATCATGTAGCGTTCTCTTCTCCTTTCTAGACTATATAATTTTAAGGATTGTAGTCTTTCCCAGTAGTCAAGGTCCTTAACTTCTTCTATTCTAGCTATAAAGGACCTTTGTACACTCTCTATTTGTGCAATATCCTTTTGATAGTGTGGGTAACATATGTTTTATAAGCCATAATCATGTGTTCAGCTTTTCTTGTTTTGAAGTGCCGTAACAACATTCCCAGTTTTGCTTTACATTTTGCCAATAGAATTGCTATTTGATCATTGCATAACATGTTCTTATTCATCATCACACCAAGGTCTTTAATTGCTTCCTTATTTGTGATTGTCTCATTATTAGGTCCCCTATATGCATATAGCTTTCCTTCTCTGTCTCCATAGTTTATTGATTCAAATTTATCAGAGTTAAATACCATCCTATTTACCTCTGCCCAGTCATATACTTTGTTAAGGTCTCTTTGTAGCACGTTCCTATCTTCATCACAAGTAATTTCTCTACTTATTCTTGTGTCATCGGCGAAACTACTCACTACCGAGTCCTTAACATTACTGTCTATGTCTTCAATCATAATAACAAACAGTAATGCAGGTAATACCGTACCTTGTGGCACACCGGAAATTACCTTAGCTTCATCCGATTTCTCATCGTTTGCAATAACTATCTGTTTTCTGTTGTGTGAAAATTCTTTTAACCATCTTCCTACTTTATCCACTATGTTATATTTTCTAATTTTCTTTGGTAATATATTATGGTCTACCTTGTCAAAAGCTTTTGCAAAGTCTAGGTAAACCACATATGTTTCATTTCTGCTTTTCATATTTTTGTATGTGTTCTCACGGTGGACTAACAGTTGGGTTTGTGTACTTTTTCCGGGTACGAAACCATGTTGTCCTATATTAAACAGATTATTTTTTATTAAATGTTTCATAATATTTTTCTTCATTACCCTTTCATAATATGTGATGTTAGACTCACAGGCCTATAATTACTTGCCTCTAGTCTTGATCCACTTTTGAATGTAGGGGTAATATATGCTAATTTGTGCTCATCATAAATCATACCTGTATCTACACTTTGTCTTAATAATATTGCAAGTGGCTTTGCGATAGAATGAACTACTTTCTTTAACAAAATAGCAGGAACACCATCAGGCCCTGCTGCAGCTCCATTTTTAATTTCATTAATAGCCTGCACAATATCAGCTTCATTAATATCTATGTCAGCTAAATATTCACTATTTTCTTCCCTTACTTCTATATCATTATCTTCATTATCTATTCTAGGGGTGAATTCTCTCTTATATCGTTCTGCCAATATGTTGCAAATTTCCTTTTTTCCATTCGTTAATCTATCTTCAATTCTTAGAGGGCCTATTTCTATTCTTCTTTTATTCATCTTTTTCGCGTATGAGTATAATAGTTTGGGGTTTTGTTTGATATTTACTAGGATTTTTTCTTCCAAGTCCGTTTTTCATTCTCTTTTGATTGTATAATCTTTTGTTCTGCAATTTCTATTTTACTTTTTAGTTCTATAACTTTCCATGCATTTTTTTTCATTTGCAAGACCTTTTTTCCATTTTCTGATTTTCTGGAACAAGATCCTTCTGTCTCTTGGTATGCATGACTGATGATTACTTTTTTTCTTCGGTATATATGTATCCACTATTTTCTCTAATATCTTATATAATATCTCCGTAATTACCCTTATGTCATCACTTACGAAAATGTTATCCCAATATTTGTTTAATTCTTCATTTATTTCTGACCATTTTATATTTTTACGGTAGAAGTTGTATTTTCCATATCCTTCCCACTTTTCCATTTCTTGCTTATCTCTGTTTTCACTTGCTTTGGAATGGACTGTTAATTCTATGACATTATGGTCTGAAATATTCGCATTATAAACTATTATTTCTTTAACATAATTCATCTCGTTCACAAATACTAGGTCTAAAGTATTTTCCTTTCTTGTTGGCAGGTGATTTATTTGTTGAATGTAGTATTCTAGTAGCGTATCTAATAGCTTTTCGTATTGCCTCTTATCTTCTGCACTACTATTACTCTCTTTTTTTATATGTATAAGTACAACCACAATCTCCTATTCGTTCTTTCCAGTCTACGAAAGGAAAGTTGAAGTCTCCAGATAGGAGAATAGTCCAGTCCTTGTGATTTCTACATATATCATCTAATTTTTCTATTATTAGAGAGAGAGAGAGAGAGAGAGAGAGAGAGAGAGAGAGAGAGAGAGAGAGAGAGAGAGGAGGGGGTTTCTTAGACTGTGTGAGTGATAGAGAGAGTGGGGGACGTGAGAATGAGACAAAATTGTGAGAGATAGAGAGGTGGGGGAAAAGAGAGAGAGAGAGAGAGAGAGAGAGAGAGGAGAGAGAGAGAGAGAGAGGAGGGGGTGTGTTAGAGTTTGTGAGAGACAGAGAGAGTGGGGGACTTGAGAAAAAAACAAGATTGTGAGAGAGAGATAGAGAAGTGGGGGAAAAGAGAGAGAGAGAGAGAGAGAGAGAAATAAAAAAGAAATTAATGCACTTAATGTAAATCATCAAAACTTTCACAAATCTTTCTCCAAATTAAAGAAAGGAAGAGAGAAAGTAGTTTTTTTTCTCTCTCTTAAATTTACTTGTCACTGGTATACTGAACATTTTGTTATAATTCCATTGAGGGTTTTATAATGGTTATTAGAAATATTAATTTACTCTAAAACTTTACAATGATACCGTAAGTCAAGCGATGATATGGTAAATAGCATTGGAAAACGAAAATAAATATATCTGTCTTTTGTTTGCAACTTTTCCCACTCAAAAAAAAGAGGGAGAGAGAAAAATGAACAAAATAATCTTGCTGTAATACAAAAGATATAATTGCAATTTTATACTATAAGGATGTATGTTGTTGATGATATACTAAATAGCATAAAAAAACAGAAATCCATATCAATTTTATTTGCAACTTTCTCAACTCAAAAATAGAGAAAAAAAATCCTTGTTGCTCTATAGTGGTATAATTGCAATTTCATACTACTATTTCAAACTATGATAAATTCACATCAGATTTGTTTGTGACTTTCCCCACTCGAAGAAATAAAAAAAGAGAGAGAAATAAAAAAAATCTCGTTATAATTGCAATTTCTTACGGTAACTTTACAATATAATGATGACGTAAGTCGGGTGATAATATGCTATAATATCAGTTTTATTTGCGACTTTCCCAACTAAAAAAAAAAAAAAAATAGAGAGAAAAATAGAAAAATCATGTTTCCCTACCAGCGGTTTAATTGAAATTTTATGCTATAACTTTAAAATATAATAATATCACAAGTCCAGTATTAATATATGATACGAATAAATTCATCTCAGTTTTGTTTGCAACTTTCCCAACTCAAAAAAATAGAGAGAAATATAGAAAAAATCTCGTTGCCCTACCAGTGGTTTAATTGCAATTTTAGGCCATTAAACTAGCATATGGGGCAGAAATACAACTTCAGAGAGGGAAAAACGCTTTCAACAATTATGCATACCGGCGCAAGTTAAATTACATCTGTCAGGGGGCTAATTACAGCAGTGACACCATCAACACTGATAAAGAAATTCAGAAAAAAAACTTTAGTCTTTGTGATTCCATTTGTATGATACTTTTTTCACGTACAGATTAATTACATTTAAAGCGCGTTCCGTGTAAGTTTGAATTAGAATTTTTGTATATTTAGACTGCATGAATTTAAGTCTTATTTCCATTCACCTTCTGTTACTTATTTCAAATGAATGCCATAGTCTTTGGATGCTTGAATTTCAAGTCAATGGTCCGTTTTGTGGGCTTGTACAATAATAATAATAATAATAATAATAATAATGATATGTTTTATTAAAAGTAATTGCTGCCTTAGCTGTATTAATTTGATAAAGGTTCTTCTTTATTTTCCTTCTCTATTTTCCTAATTAAATAATAATGTTTTATTAAAAGTAATTGCTGCCTTAGCTGTATTAATTTTATGAAGATTCTTCTCTATTTTCCTAATTATTGTTCTCTCATTTTTGCTTAAACTGGGGAGCAACGCACGAAGGTGGTAGTCTCAAATAGGTAAATACAAAGTCGATTTTAATTTTTGTTTATAAAAAATTGCCGGAGGCAGTAGTCAATAATTAGGAAAATAGAGAAAAAAGCCTTTATATAAAATTAATGCAGCTGAGGCAGCAATTAATCTTATTAAAACATGTTAAAGAGGGTTTACTTCCAGTATACAATAATAATAATAAAGAATCCCTTTTGTGTATTCTTTCAAATGAATCCCATAATTTTTTTAGGAAGCTTGAATTTGAAGTCAGTGGCCCGTGTTGTGGGCTTCTTCCATAT
>NC_087208.1:50559677-50579677 GCF_015104395.2 Macrobrachium nipponense | reverse complement strand
TGCAACTCTCACATACATTTTCGTTCTTGATTGAATCTTGGCTGCAGCAATGAGGAGGGGCAACCGGAGAACCCCTCAGGGCGTGTCGGGGACACAACAGATACTGACTCATCTGGAAACCATCCCATCGGCTGAGCAGCATATAAAAAATTCTGTACCTAGGAGGTATCACAACTGCATTCTAGCTCTAACAATGAGCTTCACCACTCCATCAGAGCATGATTTATGTGATTGTGTCCTTTCCCCAGCATTCAATGGCAATGATAAATTATTGAATCCACTCGCAAACTCCCTTTTGTCAAATCTAGAGTGACTGTGCAAGTTTTATCCACAAGTCCATCCCAAGTATCACTCTAGTAACAAGTTTAGATACCACAATGAAACCTATGTGTCTCACTATGGTTTTGGCCTAGCTTTAATCATCCCAGAATTTATCCCTCAATTTGAAGTTTCTTCACTGCTCGCTCCGCAAGTGTAATATTACTCGAGCTGACAAGAGATTTTTGAGCATTCATTCAAGATATCCTCCAGAAACTAAAGAATAATCACTTCCGGTGTCCACCAAAGCATTATACTTAGTTTTCATATTCTCCACAGTAACGTAATTTGTAATATTTTTCAAATATCCGAGTTGTGCTCGGCTGGAGAGCACATGCCGATAAAACTATTTGACCCTTCACCTTTGGCTGTACCAAAGCCACAGTGCGTTGTTTTGGAAAGCGGAAGTAGAATCATTTGTACAGACTGCTCCAAGCTCCCGTGTGGAGCAGTCCTCACTGAAAATTCGTCTTTGAACCTCCGGGGAGGGGTACCAAGCAGGATTTTCATCTCTCCTTGTGCACATGCTTTCCATCCACCCACATGTGTATTTTACAATAATAGCACTTAAATTTACGAGAAGAATAGGATTCCATCTTCTTGCTGCCCCATGATCCCAGCATTTCCTCGTACAGTTGCAACCTCCATAGTTCCGGTGTGTCCTCCATCAAACAAACATGGACGTACCCTCAATTTGATTCACATGGACACTGGGATTCCTAGGTCCTGTTGCTTTAGTTGCTCGTTTAGTAGACAACGCTGCCAATGCAATTTTCACCACCACATCATACGACTTGACAGTCTCCTCTTGACTCCATCCACTTCTCTAATCAATTGGATCGAATCATCTGCATCGTGCACCCCCGAGGAGAAATCGCCATTACAACACGCTTGCCATACAATATCAGCTGGGTCTTTAGCAAATGCTTTTGACCTGCCAACAGTTGCAAAACGAGTCATATAATCACTCAGACTCTCACCCTGCAAAAAACGTATAGATTCCTCAAACCTCAGAATCCGTACTTCAATTGCATCCGCCTTCTCGTGGAGAATACGCTGCGCAAGTCTGTCCATAATGCAACATCGTCCTTACCCCACTCAGAGTCCTGTAACGCCTGTTGCTCCCACAGGTTGGAGCTGTTGGTCGCTAAATTGTAATCTCAGCCAATGAGGGCGATATCCTGCATCGCGCCCAAGACGGTACCCCTCGTAGTTAAGTTTGCTTGCTTGACTAAGAGAAATGCGATGAAAAGGACGCCCAAGACATTGGAGACACATCATCCCCAAAGACACACTTCAGCATAATCTCCCTTTTCCCTTTTGCAAACAGCGTTTATGTTCGGTAGGCGTGGATTCTGACTTGCTGCCACAAATCATGGAGAGAGAGAGAGAGAGAGAGAGAGAGAGAGAATCATTTGTCATATCACCAAATATATTTCTATTCTTCCCAGAGAGAGAGAGAGAGAGAGAGAGAGAGAGGAGAGAGAGAGAGAGAGAGAGAGAGAGAGAGAGAGAGAGAGAATATCTTAGCTATCCTGTTAAAAAAGGGGAAACTGAAATTTCCTAATATATTGCAAGAACACAATTTATAAATATTTTACCATGACTAGATATATATATATATATATATATATATATATATATATATATATATATTATATATATATATATATATATATATATAAACAAAGAGAAAGAGAGAGAGAGAGAGAGAGAGAGAGAGAGAGAGACCGAGAGAGAGAGAGAGAGAGAGAGAGAGGAGAGAGAGAGAGGACGAGAGAGCTAACTCTCGACCTGACATCGTCTGTACTTCCATCAGTTCGGTCCAGGTCGTGGACTATCCGTATAGTCAAACCCATTTGGATTAAACAGAACCCCATCTGAGATCTATCGTTGAATCATGGTGCTTCTTGAGTGAGGTCGAAGGGAGGAGGAGGGTTCTTACGAAAACTCCCAGTAAACTATTTAGTCAATCTGCCTCAAGGGGCAGCGATAACTCCCGAGGACGAGCTATGAAGTTTTTTTTTTATTTTTTTTTTTAAGTTGGTTCCAACGCGTGATTGAATTCCCTGTCGAACGTCTTTTAAGGTTTATTAGCTAAATTCTCATTTTCTCCGTTATCTTATAGGGTAGGACTTGGGCCTTCAGAAGCTTAATTTTTCCCATAGCTTCTGATACTGAAAGTTTGATTATTCATTTTATAAAATTTGAGGCTGTCAAGGAAAGCACTGGGGTCTTATGAAATCTAAGCTGTCAAGTCGAGCATTGGGGTATTTAAAAAGTTTGTCAGCTTATGAATTTCATAAATGCCCTATTGCTTGGCTTGGCTGCTTCTAATTTCACAAAATGAAATCGTCTGACGTCAGACAGACTGTCTGACAGAAGCTATGACGAGATGGGATTCCGAAGGAGAAGAACTCGACCTCTCACAGGTATTTGATGACACCGGAAGTCCATCACTTGAGCCCAATAATTATTCTCTTTCGCCTAACCCAAACAAGTTTTATTGACCATTGCGAACTGTCCGAAGTCACTCCTGGGACCGTGACGAACGACCTACCTAGGTCAGGCGGGGGATTAGATTGGGTCACAGACACCCCTGGGACACGATTGTCATTGGGAAACGTTTCATGGTCTTTGTCGGATCACCCAGGGCGGAATTGGCATTTAGAATTTATGGAGAAGAATGAACTCGAGGTAAATAAAACCGTTTTATTGATTTTTATTTGATAATTTTGTGATACATTGTTAGCTCGTGCTCTTTTCATAGCGACAGATTTCTGTCGTCGCTGTATGTGCATGTTATGGTGTAATATTATATTATATATATAGTATATGTATGTATGTATATATATATATATTATATATATATATATATATATATATATATATATATATATATATATATATAGACTGGTTAAAAATGTTCTGTAACAACAGAATTCCATCTAATAAAAGAGCCCATAAAAAACACCAAAAATGTAGAGAGAGAAAAGTACTTTATTTCAGAGACTGCTGTCTCTCTCTTTGCGTATAGAATGAGAAAAGTTTACAGAAAAGATGGTATTTATACCAAGAGATCGTCCACAAGTAAGCCAATTTAGGTCACCCGCTTATAATCTTCCTTTAATTTTCTAAGCGTTGGTTGAATGAAAACCTCGTCGATGACATCTGAAATCACGCGCCTTTTGAGATGTTCATTACCGTGCTTCTATTTTATTAAGGCGATTCCATCATGTTGACTCTTGTACCGCAGTTGCTGCTATAAATTATTCATGTGACAAATTCCAGTTTATTCTATGGTTATGTTCATTTATATGTTGAATAGGCCGAGTTCTGTATGTCCATACCTAACTGACGTTTGTGTTGTATTAATCTCTGGGGAAGTGATTTACCTGTAAATCCGATGTAAGATTGGTCACAGTTCCTGGCATGGGATCTCATAGACCCCGGTGTCCTTGGGAGATGTCTTTGTTGGACGTTAATCAGGGATTTGGCTAAGGTGTTGGGTAGGTAAATGCAAAAGGGTGGATTTCCCAACCAAAGGGTGTGGGTTACTCTAATTTAATCGTCTCCAGGTGAGGAATTTTTATTTATGTTGGGTGTGTGTCTGTGGGTCTTGTCTTTAGGGGGTCTTCGGTAGAAAATTACGTTGCTTTGTGAATTGCTTTCTCAATTATATGTCAGGATACTTTAAAGACGAAAGTTGTTTGCGAATTAGTTCAAATTCTTTTTTTCCAGGAAATCTGGGGAACAAATTCGTGAGTTTTGGGAAGGCCATAAAAGTAGGCCATAAAAGTAGGGTAATTTAGGATTAATTACTTTAAATTTCTCTAATAGTTCAAGACAAAAAGAGTATTGAACTATTAGAGAAATTTTAAAGTAAATGTAATCCTAAATTACTACTTTTATGCCTTCCCCAAAACTCACAAAGACAACTTCATTCAGACCATCGTTTCATGCGCCGGAGCTTTTCAATTACAAAATTTCTAAATGGTTAGCTGGCCTCCCTTTCTCCTTTTTTAGGCACTTTTTCTCCCAGTCACATTAAACATTCGGAAGATTTATGTCACAAATTCAGAGAAGCACATATACCACTTCACAACATAAAAACTTTTAAGCCTTGACGTAGACTCCTTATCACAAAAGTACCAGTACAGGGACGTTCTTCAGTTTTTAAGGGAAAAATTATCCCCCTATTCAGATCATTTCCCATTGGCGCTTGAGAAAATAATAAAGTTAGTTGAAATATGTGCATCTAATAACGTATTTTCATTCAGGGAATCATTCTACAAGCAAAAAATTCGGGGTGTAGTATGGGTAATCCTTTAAGTCCTGTTTTAGCCAATCTGTACGTGGAATACTTTGAAAACTACAGTAATGAATGCCAATAAAACCCAAAAACAAATGCTGTGGATGAGATACGTGGATGATATCCTAACATTTTGGGATAATAGGTGGGGTAATTTAATGAATTCCTCACAAAATTAAACGCATTAGTGCCCAGCATCAAATTTAAAGTTGAATGGGAAACAGACAAAACATTCCTTTTCTTGATGTTTTACTAATCAGAGACACGACAGAATACAAATTTACCATATACAGAAAACCAACGTTCTCACTTCATATATTCACTACTTTAGCTATCACGACATTACTATCAAGATAGGTGTAGCCTAGCAAACCTATTCTTAAGAGCCTTACGAATTTGTTCCCCAGATTTCCTGGGAAAAAGAATTTGAACTAATTCGCAAACAACTTTCGTCTTTAAAGTATCCTAACCATATAATGAGAAAGCAATTCAAAAACAAAAGCAAACGTAATTTTCTACCGACCCCCTAAACAAGACAAGACCACAGACACACCCAACAATTAAATAAAAATTCCTCACCTGGAGACGATTAAGAGAGTAACCCACACCCTTGGGAAATCCAACCCTTTTGCATTACCTACCCAAACACCTTAGCCAAATCCCTGATTAACGTCAACAAAGACATCTCCAAGGACACCGGACCGTATATGAGATCCCATGCCAGGGACTATGACCAATCTTACATCGGATTACAGGTAAATCACTTCCCCAGAGATTAATACAACACAAAGCGGCAGTTAGGTATGGCCAACAGAACTCGGCTATTTTCAACCATATAAATGAACATAACCATAGAATAAACTGGAATTTGTCACATGTAATTTATAGCAGCAACTGCGGTACAAGAGTCAAAATGATGGAATCGGCCTTAATAAAAGAGAAGCAGGGTAATGAACATCTCAAAAGGCGCGTGGATTTCAGATGTCATCGACGAGGTTTTCATTCAACCAACGCTTAAGAAGATTAAAGGAAGATTATAAGCGGGGGTGACCTAAATTGGCTTACTTGTGGACGGATCTCTTGGTATAAATACCACCTTTTCTGTAAACTTTTCTCATTTCATATACCTGAAGAGAGAGACAGCAGTCTCTGAAATATAGTACTTTTCTCTCTACATTTTGGTGTTTTTATGGGCTCATTTTATATATATATATATATATATATATATATATATATATATATATATATATATATATATATATATATATATATATATATCTATATATATATATATATATATATATATATATATATATATATATATATATATATATATATATATGTTATATATATATATATATATATATATATATATATATATATATATATATATATATATATATAAATATATATATATATATATATATATATATATATATATATATATACATATATATATATATATATATATATATATATATATATATATATATATATATATATGTATAAATTACATATATATACATATATAATGTATATACATATGTATATAGAGGTATATTTGCACGCATGTGTGTGTAGAACGAGAGAGAGAGAGAGAGAGATACTTATCCTAATCCCTCCCAAGGACAGAGTTAAAGAATAATAATGACAATAAGCTGAGGAGCTTTCCTCTGAGAGAAAACCCTTTTGAAAATGATTCCTGTTCTCTGAAATATTTCATCCACGAGAAAAAAAAGGAAAATAGTCACCCCATGATTTCCTTCTTCTATCGTGACGCCAAAGTCGCTAACGCTATAATTATGTCTCTCGGTTCCCGAGACCTTAAGCCTCTCGGGAGATATATTACGAAATGTTCTTTATTGCTTCTGCTGTCTTTCTCGTTATTCTTTTTTTGTTTTATTTATTTTTTTTAGGAATGGTGGTGGAAGTGTAAAGGATTGTTTCTTTTCTCTGTCTTTCTCTCTCTGTTTGGTGTCTTTATGTCTGTCTCAGTCTTTTCCCATCTGCCTCTTTTCTCTTTCCTTCTTTATTTCTCTCATTTCTCTCGCTCTCTCTCTCTTCACAGAATGATTAATCCCCCCTCTCTCTCTTTCTCTCTCCCCCTCACCGATAATTCTCTCTATCTTTCTTCCCCCAAATGAGTCTTTACTTTCTCTCTCTCTCTCTCTCTCCGATGATTCTCTCTATCTCTCTCCCCGATGATTTTCTCTCTCTCTCTCTCCTCGCTTCCAACACAACAGCTTAAAACTAATATGGTGCTAAAGCAATTCCCTTTTATAGGAATGATACAAACCCCTCCCCCGTCCCCAATCACAGGCCCCCCCACTCCTCTAATCCCTCAAGTGGGAACCTCGTAAATCTCTTCAGAGAATGGAACACTATCAAATGAAAAAAAAAAATAAAAGAGAAAAAAAAATGAAAACTGAGATCTGGCTCCTCTTGGCAATATATTTTCCCGAATGAACAAATTACTTTGCAGCGAAGTTTTTTTCTTTTCTCCCTCGAAATTGCGAAGTTCAAGATAATTCGTTGCGGGAGTTAGAAAAAAGTGTTAATAACGCAAGTTTCATTTAATGGTCAGTTTTCTGGAAAAGCTAAGATGTAACGATTATTATTATTATAATTATTATTATTATTATTATTATTATTATTATTATTATTATTATTCAGAAGATGAACCCCTATTCATGTGGAACAATCCTACATGGACCATTGACTTGAAATCCAGCCTTAAAAAGAATATGGTGTTTATTTGAAATGAGTTACAGGAGATCTTAAGAAACTTAGAAAGACGAGACCAGTGATAAAAAAGTGAATAAATTGATAATTAAATAGATAAACATATAATTCAATTATCAAAATACACGGTGAATTGTTTTAGGATGGTAATGCATTTCGCCATTATAATACTAAATGTCTATATTGATAAAACGCTGGCTATATATTAAATCAAATCGTTAGTTACATACATTCAACATAGGTCCTAGACATAGCAATGTATCTTCTCATAATACAAAGGAAAATAAAAAATAAAATCATCCCCATTTTTAAACTTTGAGAGAAAACGCAGACCCCAGGAGTATTTATCGAAAACTCGTAATTCCGCCCCCCTCCCCCCTTCCCTTTTTTTTTCCTTTTTTTTTTTTTGCTCGAAAATGGGGGTTAGTTTCTGCCACTGGAAACTTTTAATTAAGATGAGGCAGTTTCTGGATCAAGGGGCAGTAAATAGTCTCAAGTCTATTTTTGTTTTATGGAAATAATATTATATATATATAGTAATATATATATAGATATATATATATATATATATATATATATATATATATATAAATATATGTATATATATATATTATATATATATAGTTTATATATATATACAATATATAATATCTGTATACATG
The DNA here is from genome assembly GCF_015104395.2 of Macrobrachium nipponense. Lineage (NCBI taxonomy): Eukaryota > Metazoa > Arthropoda > Malacostraca > Decapoda > Palaemonidae > Macrobrachium > Macrobrachium nipponense. Next base: position 50,571,643 of record NC_087208.1, on the reverse strand, counting down.
GTATAAATTTCCGCCTATCATTTTCCTTGTGTATTCACTTTTATACTATATATATATATATATATATATATATAAATATATATATATATATATATATATATATATAAAATATATAAATATAAATATATATATGTATATATATACATACATATATATATATATATTAATATATATATATATATATATTCTATATATAACTTCAAAAACAACAAAATAAAAAGCTGCAAACATGTTCACGAATTGCATATGGTTAGGTAACCGAAAGTGTACAAAAAAAAAAAAAGACCCTCTATACTTTCCTTGTTATCGAAAACTCCTGGGAAAATAAAAACATTGTTCATCTCTACCGATCTGGGAGTCGGTGCTCCTTTGGGAAAGTAACGAAAGTAACTGCATGATTTATTGTTGTTTCTTTGCCCGGGCTCGTTTTGTCTTCAGAGAGAGAGAGAGAGAGAGAGAGAGAGAGAGAGATGAACAATTCAGCACTGCTTAATGGTGTCAACGATCTAGTCTTCAGTACGAAAAATATTATAAAGGAATTAAGTTTTTATTACATTTCAGTTAGATGGTCTATATATATATATATATATATATATATATATATATATATATATATATATATATATATATATGTGTGTGTGTGTGTGTGTGTGTGTGTGTGTGTGTGTGTGTGTGTGTGTGTAGTATACACACACATATATATACATATATATTATTTTTTATTTTATATATATATTATATATATATATAATTATAATATAATATAATAATATAATATATATCTATTAATTATATATAATACTACGCGGAAAACAAATGAGCATCTAATAAGTCTTAAAAGATGGACATCGGAGATTTCAATCTCGCAGAAAAAACCAACTACATTACAAACTTCCGAATTAAAAAAATAAAAGAAGAAAAGAAACTGTTAGATAACTTCATAGCTCGTCCTTGGAGTTGTTGGGCCTCGAAGTCAGATTGACTCTAAATAGTTTACTGGGAGTTTCGTAAGACTTTCCTCCTCCTCCTCCTCCTCCTCCTCCTCCTCCTCCCTTCGACCTCAGCCCCAAGAAGCCGTAGAATTGTTGCCTTTGCAATGTCTTCGTCCAGTCTCTGATTAACTTTGAAGGTTTTGGGGGGTTGGGGGTTGAGTGCGGGTGGGGGTGGGGGTGAGTTTCAGTTGGCTGAAACTTAGGAAACGAGTTTCGATACTTGTGTTGGCTCTGAAAGCTGCTGCTACGGATGCCGCTTTACGTAATTTAAATAGACAGTCGGCTCATACTCACTCTCTCTCTCTCTGCATCAGTTGGTCTTGTAAGGAAAGGAATAATTTGAAAGCACAAGAGAAAATCAATCTATTATTTTAAGGGAAAGACGCCTATTCGCTCTATCTCTCTCTCTCTCTCTCACACACACACACACACACCATACAGAGAAAGGTCTCGTTACCTTGTTCACGATGCATATATAATTTTATTATTATTATCATTATTATTATTATTACTCTGAAGATGAACCCTATTCATATGCAACAAGCCCATCACAAGGGCCAAATAAATCACTTATTAAAATAAGAAAAATGAAAATATAAATTAATAAATAAATAGAAAAAATGAACGTAAATTATTAATTAAAATATATAAGAATTGTATTAGGGTAGTAATGCATTGCACGACATCCTCAGGGAGGCTGTGCCAAACAGCGCGAGGAATAAAGGATCTCTGGATCTGAGAAGTTCGACAGCGAGGCACATTTACAGCACCAAAAATTGCTGCTGCCCAGCGAATCTGATTCCTCTCGGCAGGAAAAGGGAACTAGGGATCAACTGTGAATATTATTTCAATAAAAGTTTACAGAATTTATCTTTAGTTATACAGTTGTAAACCAGAAATAAAAACGACCCAGTTCACTTCGAGGTCAGCCTTTTACAAAATTCGACCTTTTTGTTTATAAAGTACAAAGTAACATATATATTCCAAAAGATCTTTTTTAAATACCTCCAGCTCCATATTCAGAGATGGGGAAAAGCACCGAAAAATATTGCAAGCTTTTTCAAAATAATGAACCTGAGTGTTTACCTATTTTTTTTTCTTTCACCGGATATACCGAGGATTCCAATTGGACGTAACATTGCTACGACTTCTGTGGTAATCAATTTGCAGTATTTTTTTATTAAACATGTTCCTATATCTATTTATTATAACAGAAATAATCTGGAGCTTTTGCGAATAATTTGTTAGCAAAATCTAACTCACGAGTGAGGTACCCAGGTAGTACAACACCTGTCACATTTTGATGAATTTTATGACTTTATTGACGATTGATTTTTAAAAAAATTAAAAAATTTATTCCGTCAAGCAAAATACTGAAGAGATGCAAAGTTCTCACGCCTAAATAAGAAGACTAAGCAAGCAGCGGAGACAGATTTATATTATGCTCATTTTCTGAATAATAATAATAATAATAATAATAATAATAATAATAATAATAATAATAATAATAATAATAATAATAATAATAAGGATATGGGATATGACAGTGGAAATTGTACCCATAATCATAGGAGCACTAGGCATAATCCCAAGATCCCTGAAAAGGAATCTAGAAAAACTAGAGGCTGAAGTAGCTCCAGGACTCATGCAGAAGAGTGTGATCCTAGAAACAGCGCATAGTAAGAAAAGTGATGGACTCCTAAGGAGGCAGGACGCAACCCAGAACCCCACACTAAGAATACCACCCAGTCGAATTAGAGGACTGCGATAGAGCAAAAAAAAAAAAAGAAAAAAAAAAAAGAAAGAAAGAAAGAAAGAAAAAAAATGTATATGTCATATATTATGAACTTACAACACGATTCACAAGTAAATTAATGCTTCACACACAAATGTGCTGACGCTTTGGTGCACACACCTCACATACACACACACGCACATACATACACAAACAGACACAGAAGTGAATACGTAATGTTACTGAATTAAAGTTCTTTCGAATGACTAACGAGAGAGAGAGAGAGAGAGAGAGAGAGAGAGAGAGAGAGAGAGAATAGGCGTCTTTCCCTTAAAATAATAGTTTGTTTCTCTCTTGTGCTTTCAAATTATTCCTTTCCTTACAAGACCAATTGATTGTCTTTCTCTTAGTAATTATCTGCTATTCTCCAGTGCTTTTAATCAAGTTCCTTTTCATAAAAATCATAAATCACTTTACCTGTACACCTACAATCAAACATGCACTCAACAATCATACACAATCACACGCCTCAGACTAACGCGTGCGCGGATACAACCGTAAGAGTGCGTATATATATATAATTCAAATAACCACAATTCCCCCTTTGTATGAGCAAGAGGTAAACTTCACCCAGTTGTAAACAAACCTTCTTCTTCTTTCACACTTTTGTCAGGAACGAAATCCTCCCGGTCGGGCGACTCCTTACTTTATATAAGCTCTTTGTATCCCCCTCCTTAAACATTTCCCGAGGGATTAGACGCGTCCCAAACTCTCTCTCTCTCTCGAGAATAACGGACAAAGGTGGATCTCTGTAAGGTGTGACATCCTTCTGTCAAGTGGTACAACGGAGGGATTGTTCGAGTGGATGGTATTGCGCCACTGGAGAAAACCAGAGTTAGTTTTTTAGGTTTTACTTGAATGGTTGACGTCACCTTAGACAAGGTTTTGTTTTCTTTCTTTTTTCTTTTTAATGCCTGGGTGATTTGGGTGAAGTGTGCCGCCGAGAAAGGCATTGTTTATATGGTGTAAGTGACTGCAACAAACAGTTGCCATATCTAAAAGTATTATTATTATCACTATTATTCAGAAGCTGAACCATATTCATACGGAACGGGCCTACCACAGGGACCATTGACTTAAAATTCAAGCTTCCAAAGGATATGTTGTTCATTTGAAAGAAGTAACAGAAGATAACGGGAAATACAGAAAGAAGAGATCAATTATTAAAAATTAAATAAATAAACAAATGAATGCGTCGCATCTCCGCTTGAACGTTTGAAGTTCCAATTGCACAACACCCTCTGGAAGAATGCCCCAACCCCCGCCCCCCAAAAAACTTCGAAGGTAAAAGAAAGCCGAGTTTCCCAAGACCCAATCGAAAACATTGTTGCAGTTATTGAAACCATTCACTCCGGACGCCTCTCCCTGGAATTCCCTTCCAGGAGACGTTCAGGATACGTTTAGGAACGTTCAGAAACGTTTAGGAACGTTTAGGAACGCTTAGTCTTCCGCCCTCCGGCAAGAGAGACGCCGATATAGACGTCGTTTGGCCGAATGGTGGCGAGAGAGAGAGAAAAAAGGGGGATGGGAAAAGGGTCTAGAGAATTTCGACAGTTTGTGAGAGAGTTGTGCCCAAACCTCAGAGAAAGAGTGAGGAGTTCTGTGTCAGATTTCTTTTTTTCGATACGTAAAAACAATTAAAAATAATTAGGTTCCCATCGTTGTTTCAGTAGAATGTAAAAGAATAGCAAAACAGAATTTTGGCCAAAGACCAATCGCTGGGACCTAAGGGCTCATTCAAAGTGCTGAAAGGGTCACTTATAGAACAGAAAGGTTTGAAAAGCGTAACAAGAGGAAAACTTCGCAGTTGCACTTTGAAACAATGGTCAGGAGGGGACGGAGAGCAAGATAGAGAAAAGATAATAAGAAAGAGGAGGTACAGAAAAGGGAATGAAAGGGGTTGCAGCTAGGGGCCGAAGGGACTCTGCAAAGAACCTCAAGGAATGCCTACAGTTGTTACTTAATGAATTTGCTGAACAGCAGCAGCACCAATACGCAGTAAATGTGCCTCGCTGTCGAACTTATCAGTTCAAGGGGTTAAATTTTTACGTCTAAGCAACAGGCATAATGAACTCACGTCTATTCAACAAGTCAACATTAATCCGAGGACATTTTTTTTCTAATTTCTTTTAAAACTGGATTTGTGTGTGGCCTTTAATTCCTTTTGAGAAACAGCAGTCAGTCATTTCCCCTGGAGAGGTACCTCTACAGAAAGCAGTTGAGTCCCTTCTCTGACTCTTGGAAAAGAAATGAAATTATGGGACCTTATATTTCCACAATGGAATATTCCCTCTCTTACTTTTTTTTCTTTCTTTACAAGAACCTTTTAACGAAATGGATTCTTTTCCCAGCAGATGTGAGGTCTCTCCCTCTTTAGTATCTCGGAAAATATGATGATAATTTTGTCTCAGAAAAAGAGAGAAAAAATTCACGTTTGAGAACAGGAGGTATAATTTGTTCTCATTTAGTTTCTATCAAATTAATTTTGACGTCTTGTACTGAATATTTCATCTCACTTCAATGAGGAATAGTAGCAGTGATTTCTCTACAAGCATTAAGTTTTTTTTAAAAGAAAAATTGACTAAAATCTTGAACCAAAATAATTCACTAGCTGCAAAAAATATTGTAAAATTGTTCCAGGCTTAATATGAATCACCAAAAACGCAGAAAAAAGGTTCATTTCACAGTAAATCAATGATATGCGCCTTAGGTTTCGTCTTGACAATAATCACCAACATTAAAATTTTATTATTATTATTATTTAGGTGATGAACCCTATTCATATCGAACAAGCCCACAGGGGCCACTGATGGAAATTCAAGCTTCCAAAGATTATGGTGTTCATTAGAAAGAAGTAACTAAAGATAAGGGCAAATACAGAGAAAAGACATCTTATTAAAACGAAAAATAAATTAACAAATAATGAATAAATCGATAAAAATGTAAGTTATTAAAATACAAGGAAAATTGCACGACATCCTCAGGGAGACTGTTCCAGAGTCCAAAATTGGTATTAGGAATAAAGGACCTCTGTAACTGACAAGTTCGACAGTGAGGCTAAACATTTACTGCATATTGGTGCTGCCGTCCAGCGAATCGAAAATGCCAAAATGAGCTGATCGGAGCATTTCAACGTAACTTTTAAGATATGGTCTATATAAGCAATACGAGGGACCCTTCTAGAATTAAATAAGACACATACATACCCTAAAAAAATGAAGATAAGAGAACAAACGACAAAGAAACTTAGCTTCACGCCCTTTCTGAATGGTTCTTGTCCTTTGTTTGTTTGTTTGTTTGTATGGGGTTTTTACGTTGCATGGAACCAGTGGTTATTCAGCAACGGGACCAACGGCTTGACGTGACTTCCGAACCACGTCGAGGTTGAACTTCTATCTCCAGAAATACACATCCCTCACTCCTCAATAGAATGGCCGAGAATCGAACACGCGACCACCGAGGTGAGAAGCAAACACCAAACCAACCACGCCACTGAGGCGCTACTCTGTATTTCGACGACGAGTAGAAAGTAGTAGTTCTGCCTGCTTCGAGGGGAAAGTGGATTTCGATAAGTACCCTAGATCTACCGCTCCTCTCTCTCTATGATACGACGTCGCTTTCAGAGATAGGACGAAGCCAGCATCCTGCAAGATGAAACTAGTATCAAGAGCTGTAACACCTTGGCTTAATGTACAGTAAGTTCCAAAACTGAAGCGACAAATTTCAGAGAATTTCGTTCGAAATTCACTAACTGGCAACTACAACTCGTAGCTAAAAAATATATATTTTTTCTACAGTGAAACCTCTATCAAGCAAAATAAAGCTAACATATGATGCACAAATATCAAATCTATGATATTTATAACAATCATAAGAAAAAATTACGGTAATAGTAATTATTTTAAAGTATAGCAATTACTTCAAACTATAGAAAGGAAACAATTTGAAAGTCTCGTTCAACACAGAATTACCAACATTACCAATGTATATTTCGAGCAATGTGGAAAGAAATATTTAATATTATAGTGTATTATCAATTATTTTAGCGAAGATGCATAAAACCATGCAATTATCAAATAGAATGTGAAATGAAAGGAAAATCTCCGCGACATTAAACATAATCAACCATGAATGCACCTAGATTCAATGGAGAAGTTAAGGGTGGTAGGTAGTTCTGATTCTAGCTTCTGGGACCGAGCATAAAACACCATCTTCGAGAAAGGCTCTAACCTCTGCTGCTACCTTCAGGTGACTAGGCCTAGTTCCGGGCATTGCAAGGCTTACAATGCAGGGCCACTGTCTGTTATTTAGGCAAAGATAGAACCTTCAGGACCGACACCAGAACCTGTCCTTGCACCTGGGAAACAGACTCGCTATATAAAAAATAAGAAAGTCGGTCGCAAGCAACCAGAACATCCGTAAAATCACCATCTGGTTAAGTAGGGAGACGACAGACAGACCCCCCCCCCCCTTTCTACCTCTATCCACAATACTAACTCCACCTTTTTCACTTCAACCTACTACCTCAAATCTTCGAATCATATCCCAACCGTGAAATTTAAGACTGAATTTGCGTAAGTGGGCGTATCATAAGGGAGTGATATCACCCAAATTCATATTTCAACTGACAACCAGTAATCCGTTCGATCCATGCAGTCAAGTATTATTGTATATATATATATATATATATATATATATATATGCAGTCAAGTATTATTGCATAACAGAAATTTATGAGTTTTTTTGTAGATATATATATATATATATATATATATATATATATATATATATATATATATATATATATATATATCCACCACAAAAACTCATAAATTTCTGTTATGCAATAATACTTGACTGCATATATAATAATATATATATATATAATTTATATATATAATATATTATATATATATTATATAAATTATATATATAAATATATAACGAAGCACCCGAGCAAATGACCAATAGGCCTGTGCTCGATTCTTAAAACAGACCTCTGGTTATTCCTTATAGATAAAAACGTCCTGAGAGAGAGAGAGAGAGAGAGAGACCGAGAGAGAGACTGAGAAGAGAGAGAGAGAGAGCTTAACAGGGGATACTCTAATTAAAATAATGCTCGCCAAGCATATTCACACTCCGGATCGTATGGACAAGAATAGTCCTCACTTATGCACTGAAAAAAAAAAAGGTGGAAACCTACAAAAACAAAAATACTTGTTTGGTGCGACCCTGAACGCAATTCTGCATGCAAAAATTTGCTCAATCGAGAAATTCCATGAAATTATTAACTAACAAGCTGAAAAATATATTTCCTTGATTCTTGAAATAGGCCTAACCCTGTAACCAACGCTAAACGCGCACATAACTTGGATTTCGTTTTTATTTATTTATTTATTTTTTTACACCAACTTGTCTTATTTATATTTCATTTAATCAGATGCTAAACTTCTCTGTGCTTTATCAAAAGGAATCATAATAACTTTCGATATAACGCCATAAAAAGTAGAAAGTTAATTTCTTTACAAATATTAGGCCAATGCTTATGCACACGTTCCTGCTGCCACTCTATGGTGAACACTTCATATCACACTTTGAAAGCCGCACAAGTTTCTTTGGGGAAATTCTTTTTTTTTTCTTTCTTTTAACAAACAATTACTGAACTAACATTGATCATTCACTGGGGAAATACTTTGTGCGCTTATGGAGTTAATCACTGATACGTATTATCAGATAAATAGGATGACAATAATTGGAATAAAATATACTAACTGGCAACCCCACAAGTTTCTAAAGAAGTACGATCAATTCTGAGATTTGTCGCTTCACTTCTGGAACTACTGTACGTACGTACAAAGATTTATTGTCATATATTCTTGCGTATTTGCGTATGCACGGTTCAAGAACACCACAGTCAGAGCCTACATTCGGAGGACCCTCACGCACTGTTCTTCCTGGCGCGGACACACAATGGACTCGACGGTGTCACTCAGGTACTCGTTAATAACGGGTATCTGAATCGACTTATTAATAAAGAAGTCCGAACAGCGCTGGATCGGTGGTACAGCGAGAGTGAGGGACCGCAGCCCCACCCCATGAGAAGATCAAGCTATATTACAAAGCTAGAATGCAACGCATGTCACCGTGAGGACAAGGATGCAGTGAGAAAAAATCATCAGAGAGAATGTGACCCCTACCGAAGTCGGCAAAGAACTCGAACTCGTAATTTATCACCAAAATCGACGTATCCGCGACCTTATCATGAAGAGCAACCCGACCCCCGCAGCAAGAGACCTCTTGAAACAGTCGTATGTAGTCTAACAATTCTTATGCCCCATCCGTGGATGTCCCGGGACTTACGTTGGTATGACTTCTATGAAACTGTCCAACAGGATTTCTTGCCACGCACAAGAAGGGGCAATTAAAAACCATACCATGACAGCACATCAGGAAGCTATCTCCCGCGACGGTATTATCAAGAATACTAAGATAATAGGGAGGGCTCCTGACCAGCGACAGAAAGAAAAGCCCTCATTAAATACGACACAGGAAGTGCTTTTCCTTCCCCCCAACTTAAGAAGACCCATGAATATAAATGATAGTACAAGTAATACCAGACCGAGCGACACCCCCAATTAAAGAATACCAGATGAGACAAGCAGCCCAGCAGCCAATGACAATGCGAGCCGTCGTGACACAACACCCAGGGAAGTTATGCCCCAGCCTCGACGGTCTGCTAGGCTGCAACAGCCCGACCTTCAACGACGAGAATTGTCTTGAAGGAAACTTCCTCCAACCATTAGCAGGAAAGCATTGCGCCACCAACCAATGAAAACTCAGCGAGCGGTTGACCCCCTGCTGACCTACTACTATATATTGAGAAGATCCAGAACACATCTACAGTCTGCTCGACCCACTGCCGTGATCATGCTCGGATGATACCGAGAGAAACGTTGGCCACTAGATCGACTTATATTTTGATCTATTTGTTCATTTACTGTGACAAATAAATAAATTTTAAGCAATATCCCTGAAATTGACTCCTCCTGATGAATCATATCGGCGCAATACTCGCCAGTTGTAGAAGCAGAGATAAAGAAATTACTAGAAAAACAGAGAAGACTATTTATAAGTTGAATGCAGCTGATACAGTAATATCTTTCAATAATAATAATAAAATAGAGAGGTTCTGAGTTCCTGACCGGGGACTGTAGACAGAAAGGAATAAACTCTCATTCATCATTCATAGCCTCTTTATATTCATGCAGAATGAGGGGACCTAGGTTCGAGCTTCTAATGGATGGTACGTCACGTCCCTGGAATCAGGACCTAAACCCGCGACCCTCTCTTATATTACCTTCGTTTTTGAAGGTATGAATGTGTCTACTCTTGCAAAATTTTGGGGTTTTAGGCCTCGTTATGACCCACTATTCGTTGAACCAAACCGAAGGGGTGTTGCTGAAACTATCTATTCTAGAACATTTTAATTTCCACGAAGACGAAATTGAAAAGGAAATGACATTTTGTTAGAGCAGATAATCCACTAAGAGAAAGAATTGCGCTCAGTTTTATTATTATTATTATTATTATTATTATTATTATTATTATTATTATTATTATTATTATTATTATTATTAGCTTGCCGATTTTTCTTATCAGGTCTTTGAAAGTGAGGTACTTTAAATTCACCTTTGGTCTCAGTTAATGATCACACGACTAGTGTGAATGAAATAAGAACAGTAATTACGATCTGAGCTTCTCCGGGAAGATGATAATCTTGTACGAGAGCCTTTTTAATTAAGGGTTATCCTCCTTTATCGATTTCTTGCCTCACTTAGGTCTCTCCTCAAGCTCAATCTTTTCTTCCCCTGTAGGGGCTAGTGCCGTCAGTGCACCTCATGCGGTGTAATGTAAGCATTATGTAAGGTTCTTTGCAGCGTCCCTTCGGCCCCTAGCTGCAACCCCTTTCATTCCTCTTACTGTACCTCCATATATATTCTTTCTTCCATCTTACTGTCTACCCTCTCGTAACAGTTGATTCTCAATGCAACTGCTTTGAGGGTTTCTTCCTGTTACATCTTTCAAACCTTGTCACTGTTCATTTCCGTTTCAGCGCTGAATGGCCTTAGTTGCCCCAGCTCTTGGCATGGATGCCACAAGTCTGTCTACAAATCAATCAGTCAACCTTTTCTTAATGGGATTAAGTCTGACATCTGGTGACCTTTGATCGTGTCAAAAACAGCCCCTCAAGGGCGGGATCTCATGCCATAGAGTGAGTGAGTTGGGTTTGCAGCGCCCTGGGAATTGGACCATTGATCGAGATCCGGAGGAATGGGAACGTGTCATACGAGTAGCTGTTGTTATGATGACTTATAAGTAGCTTTTTAAAGATCCACCAAGTCCTCGAAAGTTCTGAAACTGGTCGAAGTCATTCTACCAAACACTTAAAGAAAACAAGAAGTTTCTTCTGCGCAATCGAGTTTTTTATGCAGTTTATAATAAAGGCCACCGAAAATAGATCTATCTTTCGGTATAATGCTGTATGAACCTTGCCCCATGAAACTTTGCCCACGGCCCGATGGTGGCCTATCCTAAATCGTTGCCAGACGCACGATTATATCTAACGTTAACCTTAAATAAGTTAAAAGCTACAAAGGTTAGAAGGCTGCAATTTGGTATGTTTGATGATTGGAGGGTGGATGATGAACATACCAATTTGCAGCCTTCTTGCCTCAGTCGTTTTCTAGATGTGAGGGCGGACAGGAAAAGTGCGGACGGACAGACAAAGCATCTCAATAGTTTTCGTTTACAGAAAACTAAAATCATTTGTTATTTGAGAAAGCTTGTTAGAACTCATTTCAAATTAAATAACGTGAATTTCCTAATACTAATATAATTTATACTTGCTGTAAACGAAAGCACGTGATTGTGAGTTAATGACGGGTTAATATCGTATTTTTATACATGACGACAACAAGAGATGACTGCAACAACACAGACAAACTTATCGAGATCTAGCGAGTATCTAGTTTGACTTTTTCCCTTCCTAATAAAAAAAGACAACACTTTCTCGTCTTTATTCAGGTGATCCATCTTACCTCGAATTTTCACTCCTTCCATAATTTCATTCCTTATACTTTCAATTTCTGCCTTTTATGGATTGAATATTTAGGTATTCT
>NC_087208.1:50534677-50554677 GCF_015104395.2 Macrobrachium nipponense | reverse complement strand
GAAAAAAGTGTGTACACTAGACAACAGATGGCAGTAGCGCTTGGCGTAGGCGGTAGTCGCCAAGGATAATGTACCGAAACAATGATATTTGGTCCATGGATGTCTAGCGTGAGTCTGGTATATAAAGGCCCAAAACGACGATTTTCGTTGGAGCTGAAACAAACAAGTGATTATAATAGTGTATCAAGTTTTGAGGAATATATGGTAATGTATTGTTTATCCATTTGGACGTTTTCTTGTGTGATGTAACGTTGGTTGCCACTAACTTTTTGATGTTACAGTGAATTATATGTTGTGTTGATGTAAAGCTTTGTGACTTGGGTATTATACTGTAAAATGCAGTGATTAGTGATGAGTAGTCTTGATGAAGTGCTGTATGGCGAGTCTTTGCTTTTGTGCAATGCGTCCGTAATTTGTTTAATGTTCTGTTTGTGACTTTAATTTCCTTACTAATTGTTATTAAAGTATATTTTAAGTTATAGTGGGTTGTCACTGTTTCCTGATATATTCTCCTCGTAAATCCTTACCATAGAGAGAGATTTTATTTTATGTTACATGGGGGCCTGTCGAACGAAACCCGAACGTATCCCTACTCATTCTTTGCTCATCCTGTCGAACGAAACCCGAACGTATCCCTACTCAGTTTTTTGCTCATTCTATCGAACGAAACCCGAACATATCCATACTCAGTGTTTACTCATTCTATCGAACGAAACCCGAACATATCCTTATTAATTGTTGCTTAATCATGTCGAGCGTATTCGACCATAACTTGACGTATCCCTACTGTTAATTGCTTTTCAGTACTTCCATGTACTTTAGAGAGGGGGGAGAGTTGTGATAGTGTTAGTGCTATAATATTTGTCTTGCTGTGTTATTTTGAGCAGGTTATTAAAGATGTTTGATTTGAAAGATTTCATACGTAGTCCTAGTGGTGAAAAGTTAGAAGGTATAACTAAAATAGACTGGATTGTTCTAGCTAGGTACTATAATGTAGAAGTATCAGAATCTGCAAGGAAGCAAGAATCTCAAATAAAGTAAGTGAGGCGCTAATGACTTTAGGCATTTTGTCTGATAAGGAAGGGTGTTACTAATGAGTTGGAAGGGCAAGAAACTGAATAGCCAGCAAAGCGCAAGTGAGAATAATACAGAGGGTAGTGCAAGTGAAGAGGAAGGTGCCAAAGCCGTACGTGAAAAAACCAAGTCACGCAAGGTTAAACCAAAAAAGTCCAAACTTGTTTATGAAGGGATGAGTGTTGAGCAGATGCAGATTCATTTGCAAATAGTTAGATTGGAGAATGAGAGAGCTGTTGAGCTAAAGAAGGTAGAAGCTGAAGTTGAGCAAAAGAAGGTAGAAGCTGAAGTTGAGCAAAAGAGGATAGAGCTAGAGATGAAGAAACTTGAAGTAGAAGAAAAGTCCAGAGAAATACCAAAATCTTTTAGAATAGACAATGCAGTAAAAAGTGTACCAATTTTTGTTGAAAATGAAGTGGATGCATTTTTTTTACAATTTGAGAAAGTAGCAGAACAGCGTGAATGGCCGAGAACGTCATGGAGCACGTTGGTTCAAACCTCCTTTCGAGGAAAGGCTAGGGAAGTATTTGCGCCTTATCTTTAGATGATTCTAAGGATTATGAGAGAGTTAAATCTGAAGTTTTGAAAGCTTATGAATGGGTGCCAGAGAGGTATAGAGAGAAGTTCAGAAGCTGGATAAAAAGAGACAGTCGCACTCATATGGAGTATGCACGGGAACAACGCCTGTGGTATGATAGGTGGATGAATGCCCGAGAAGTTAATGGTGATTTCGGTAAAACTTCAGGAACTTATTTTGCTTGAGCAGTTCAAGGATGGTATTAATCCACTTATTAAAACATATTTGGATGAACGTGATGTAGATAATGTCGATGAAGCCACTAGATTGTCTGATAATTATGCATTGACCCATAAGCTATATAATACTGACGTCACTCCTAAAATTGGAAGGAGCAGAGTTTGGGAAGAGCAGCAAAATTACAAGGCCACAAGGTAAGACTACGAGTTCACAGGTATCATCTCGTGGAGTCTATAATAAATCCTTTAATAGAGGTGGTAGAGGGGCAATCGATATAATTCTGGTCCTAGTGTTAGTGCTGGACAAGCAGGATACAGTGTAAATGATCAGTTTACACCTAGTTACAAAATATAGGCGAAAATTTTAGAGATTTTGTATGTTTCAGTTGTGGCAAACCAGGACAACATCAGTAGGAGTTGTCCCACATCGCACAATAAACCGTCCAATTCAAGTGGTAAATAAAGTTAAAGATAAACCTGTACATTTTAAGGATGATCATGAACCTGAAAATACCATTGCATTGTGAATCAAACCACAAGTATGTGGTGACAGAGGTCCTTGTTTGTTTGCTTCTCCCCTTAGGCCAGGTAAGAGGTATTGTAAACGATAGCATAGACAGTAATAATATATGTGATGTTGATGAGAATATAGGTTACAAAATAGGTAACAATGATGTTCAAAATGTTAGTAATGTTGGTTGTATTGAGGATATTGTAAAAGGAAATGGAGTGAGACTACCTGAAGAGAAGTCCACATCCAAAGGTACTGAATTGTCTGAACCTTTATGGGAGATGGTTGGTTACACCTCCCTTGTGTTGAAAAAAGGAAAGTAAGGTGGTTAAGAGATACCGGAGCGGTACAGTCTGTAATGATAAAAAATATGTATGACCAGTGGAAGGATACTGGAGAGTATGTACTTCTGCGTGGGTTTGGACCTGAGTTTTCAGCTCCATTAGTAGAAGTAAGGTTAGAAACTCCATTAATTTCGGGATATGTTAAAATTGCTTTGGTGAGAGAAATCCCAGTGTCAGAAGTAGAGTTAATTCTTGGAATGATGTATGTGGAGACAAAGTTTTTGGTAGCAGTAATCCAATTTTGACAGAAAAACCCTTTAATTCTTCATTTATTACAGAAGTTGAATGTACATTTCCAAACTTATTTCCTGCTTGTGCAGTTACTACAAGAAGTAAGAGTGCCGAAGGAAAGGTAAATGATGACTACGGTTTGGATTTACAAAACTTGTTTAAAGATAGTCCGGAAACACTACAAGTAAGTAAAGTCAGTACTCCTTTGCGAATGCTGAAAGTTAATAAGGAAGAATTTGTTAAATCTCAAATTGAAGATGATAATTTGAAGGTAATAAGAGATAATGCCCTTGTTGATATAAATGATATCGAGAAGGAAGGCAAGTGTTACTTTTTAAAGGATGGAATCCTAATGAGGAAGTTCACGAGTAGAAATGTTAATGATGTTGTAGAACAAGTGGTCATTCCAAGTAGTTATAGGAATTTTGTTCTAGGTATTGCTCATGACTGTAGTTATTCTGGTCATTTAGGTATAAACAAAACTTATGAGAAATTATTAAGGTATTTTTTTTGGCCTAAGATGCGGAAAGATTGTAGTGAATATTGTAAAAATTGTGATTTATGTCAAAAAGTAGGTAAAGCTCAACATGACCCTAAGGTGATGCCATTGCAACCCATTGAAGTTCCAGGAGAACCCTTTGAGAAACTGGTTTTGGATTGTGTAGGACCTCTGCCTAGGTCTAGCAAAGGTAACGAGTATTTGCTGACAATTATGTGTAGTGCTACCAGATTTCCAGAGGCTATTCCTTTAAGAACAGTGAGTGCTGATAAGATAATTGAAGCGCTTAACAAGTTCTTCTCGCTGGTAGGTTTGCCAAAAGAAGTTCAAACCGACCAAGGAACCAACTTTACGTCTAGAAAGTTTACCTCATTTTTAGCCTGTCAGAATATTAAGCATTGTTTATCGTCTCCTTATCACCCACAGAGCCAAGGAGTGGTCGAACGATTTCATCGAACCTTCAAAACCATGCTTCGCACGTACTGTTGTGAAAATGAAAAGGAATGGGATGTCTACATACCAATGTTGCTATTTGCTGTTCGTGATAGCGTACATTCATCGTTGGGTTATTCTCCTTTTCAGTTAGTATATGTCCATCAGGTAAGGTCACCCATGGAGGTGATAAAGAATCAGTTGATTTCAGATGAGAAGGATTCTAGCACGTTACAAGAAATGAAGGAAAAAATAAAGAAAATATGGAAAGTAGCACATGAGAATCTTAAAGTAGTACAAGAAGAGATGAAAAGAAATTACGACAAAAAGGCTGCAAAACGTGAACTCGACATAGGAGATAAGGTTCTAGTGTATCTCCCTACAGCTGGTAAGGTTTTTAACCAGAAGTATATAGGACCTTGCACGGTGAAGGAAAAAGTAAGTGATGTTAATTATCGAATTCAATTTCCTACAGGACGGAGGGAAAGTTTAAAACTTTCCATATTAACAAATTAAAGAAGTATAACGAATCCAGTGGAGTGTTGTCAATTGCAAAAGAGGATGATGAAAAAGACGTTGAAGAAGAAATTGAACTAAGATTAAAAAATACAGATTATTTGAGTGATGATGAAAAATTTAGGAAGTTATGTATTCATTTATCTGATGAACAGCAGCATGATTTTAAAGTGCTAATTCAAAACTTTTTTTTTCAGATCTATTTTCAGACCATCCTAAAAGGATAAAAGGAGTACAACATAAAATCAGGTTGATAGAAGAGACTCCAATAAGTCAGCGTCCATACAGAATGTCGCCGAGGCAACAACAACAGTTAAAGACCGAAGTTGCTTATTTACTGAAACACGGACTAGCAGAGGAAAGCCATAGTGAATGGGCTAGCCCATGTATTCTAGTCGACAAACCTGACGGAAGTGCAAGAATGTGTACAGACTATCGAAAGGTAAATAATGTAACTATAAAAGATTCATATCCTATGCCCAGAGTAGAAGATATAATTGATAATGTAGCAAAGTTTCCTTTTTTAAGTAAAATTGATTTATTGAAAGGATACTATCAAATTGAGTTAGACAAAAACAGCAGGGATATTGCTGCATTTGTTACACCCCATGGACTTTATAATTTATAAGGTAATGCCATTTGGTTTATGTAATGCACCTCTGACATTCCAACGTCAGATGAATTATATCTTGAAGGATTTCGAAGGTGTATTTGTTTATTTAGATGACATTATTATTGTTGGAGAAACCTGGAAGATCACATTAAAAAAGTATATGATGTTTTTTAAGAGGTTATTAGAATTTAATGTTACGATAAACCTTGCCAAATGTGAATTTGGAAAAACTACTGTTCAATATTTAGGACATGAAATAGGAAGTGGCCAAGTGAAACCTGTGATTGTCATATTGAGGTCATAAAGAATTTGACCCTCCCTACATCTAAACGTGGAGTGATGAAATTTTTGGGAACAGTGGGGTATTACAGGAAATTTTGTAAGAACTTTTCAGATGTAGCCTACCCATTAACAGAGTTGCTGAAAAAGGATGTGAAGTTGTGTGGTCAAAGGAATGTGACGATGCCTTCAATAAACTTAAGCTCATGTTAATGTCCTTAAGCCAGTACTGAAATCCCCAGACTTTAATCTACCATTTAAGTTTTACAGGTAGACTCCAGTGAAGTAGGAGCTGGCAGTGTATTATTACAGGAACATAATGGTGTTTTACACCCTGTATCTTACTTTTCAAAGAAATATAATAGCCACCAGTTAAATTTACAGTATTGTTGAAAAAGAAGCTTTAAGTTTAATTTTGAGTTTAATGCACTTTGAGATATACTTGCTTAACAGTAACTTTGAAATAGACGTATATACTGATAATAACCCTTTAACCTTTATTAATAAATGTAAGCACAACAATAAGAGAATTTTAAGATGGTCTTTATTTTTGCAACCATTCAAACTAAATATTCACCATATAGCAGGCAAAGAAAATGTCATTGCAGATTCTCTCTCAGATCTGTTGATTATTTAAAGGAAAGTGCTTGTTACCAACGACGTGGCAGTCTCCGACAGTTGCTAAATGGAAGTAGCTAATGTTTAAGACTGTAAGAGTGAAAATTCAGCATGGACTGAGGAGAGAGCCGCTGAGTTAAAAGGGGGGGAATGTAAAGGAATATTGATTTATTGAATGTAAAATTGAAGAAAAGGTTGAAAATTGATATTTGCATAGAAAAAAGTGTGTACACTAGACAACAGATGGCAGTAGCGCTTGGCGTAGGCGGTAGTCGCCAAGGATAATGTACCGAAAGCAATGATATTTGGTCCATGGATGTCTAGCGTGAGTCTGGTATATAAAGGCCCAAAACGACGATTTTCGTGGAGCTGAAACAAACAAGTGATTATAGTAGTGTATCAAGTTTGAGGAATATATGGTAATGTATTGTTTTGTTTATCCATTGGAACGTTTTCTTGTGTGATGTAACGTTGGTTGCCACTAACTTTTTTGATGTTACAGTGAATTATATGTTGTGTTGATGTAAAGCTTTGTGACTTGGGGATTATACTGTAAAATGCAGTGATTAGTGATGAGTAGTCTTGATGAAGTGCTGTATGGCGAGTCTTTGCTTTTGTGCAATGCGTCCGTAATTTGTTTAATGTTCTGTTGTGACTTTAATTTCCTTACTAATTGTTATTAAAGTACATTTTTAAGTTATAGTGGGTTGTCACTGTTTCCTGATATATTCTCCTCGTAAATCCTTACCATAGAGAGAGATTTTTTTTTTATGTTACAATATATATATATATATATATATATATATATATATATATATATATATATATATATATATATATATATATATATATATATATATATATATATATATATGTATGTATGTATGCATCTAAATAAAAAAAGATCAGAGACAGCTGCACAAACAGCCGGAAGCCAGGGGATATTGGAACGGGCTGCACAAACAGCCGGAAGCCAGGGGATATTGTAATGGGCTGCACAAACAGCCGGAAGCCAGGGGATATTGTAATGGGCTGCACAAACAGACAGAGGCCAAGGGTTATTGTAACGGGCTGCACAAACAGCCGGAGGCCAAGAGATATTGCAATGGGCTGCACAAACAGCCGGAGGCCAAGGGGATATTGCAATGGGCTGCACAAACAGCCGGAGGCCAAGGGGATATTGCAATGGGCTGCACAAACAGCCGGAGGCCAGGGGATATTGTAACGGGACGAGAAGCTGTGCTCACAAATTCTTGCGTTGAGAAGTGCGGCAAATGAGCTAAAACTAGGCAAGACAGAGATGTAAGTATATACAGTTAGTTAGAGGTTTGAATCTTCTTTGTACTAGATTATACTTATGAAAGTATGAATATAAGAATTCCAAATACACCATTGACAAATGTATGTTATATTAGCAAATATCTTATTTTCGTATGCATGCCTGTATGTATGTATAACTGAAATGTAAAAATGCCGCATGCATATGAATATAGATAAATATGCCAACAAAGAATGTATGTACATATAGAAAAATTTCTATTATGTATGAATTACTTAAATAAGAGAGTTCCTAAAGGAGAAAATAAATGGGTACTCTGAGTGCGTGCTGACTATGCCTGTAACTGCATTATAAACAAATACTGAACTGAACCAAAGGCAGATCTTAGGAGAACTGATTTATTCACTTAATCGTGGAAACTAAATTGTCTTAATACTTTGTAGTAAAGACTAAAGGAATTATTAGTTATGCATACCATTAAATGATACGTTTAGTCTAGATATTTTGGGAAGAGATAAAAAATGGGCATGTAGCTAAATGTTCCAACAGTCATTATAAGAAATATCGAATATGCAGATTATATACTGATGGACCAGCAAGCTGAAAACTGGGAGCAGCCTCCAGTCACTCCAACCAACAATAAACAAGTACCAGCATCTCCTGGGGACAAGACACCCACCATGTCCTGATCCCAGCCAACGCCAGCACCATCCACAACTAATATTCTCCAGGGGACAAGACACCCACCATGCCCTGACCCCAGCAGACGCCAGCACCCCTCCACAACTAGTAGACTCCAGGGGACAAGACACCCACCATGCCCTGACCCCAGCAGACGCCAGCACCCCTCCACAACTAGTAGACTCCAGGGGACAAGACACCCACCATGCCCTGACCCCAGCAGACGCCAGCACCCCTCCACAACTAGTAGACTCCAGGGGACAAGACACCCACCATGCCCTGACCCCAGCAGACGCCAGCACCACTCCACAACTAGTAGACTCCAGGGGACAAGACACCCTCCATGCCCTGACCCCAGCAAATGCCAGCACCCTCCACAACTAGTAGACTCCAGGGGACAAGACACCCACCATGCCCTGACCCCAGCAGATGCCAGCACCCCTCCACAACTAGTAGACTCCAGGGGACAAGACACCCACCATGCCCTGACCCCAGCAGATGCCAGCACCCCTCCACAACTAGTAGACTCCAGGGGACAAGACACAACCATGCCCTGACCCCAGCAGACGCTGGCACCCTACACAACTTATAGCCCTCCAGGGGACAAGACACCATGCCCTGACCCCAGCAGACGCTGGCACCCTACACAACTTATAGACTCCAGGGGACAAGACACCCACCATGCCTCGACCCCCAGCAGACGCCAGCACCCCTACACAACTAATAGACTCCAGGGACAAAGACACCACATGCCCTGACCCCAGCAGACGCCAGCACCCTACACAACTTATAGACTCCAGGGGGACAAGGACACCCACCATGCCCTGACCCCAGAAGACGCCAGCACCCCATACACAACTAATAGACTCGAGGGGACAAGACACCCACCATGCCCTTACCAGCAGACGCCAGCACCCTACACAACTTATAGACTCCAGGGGACAAGACACCCACCATGCCCTGACCCCAGCAGACGCCAGCACCCCTACACAACTAATAGACTCCAGGGGACAAGACACCCACCATGCCCTGACCCCAGCAGACGCCAGCACCCCTACACAACTAATAGACTCCAGGGGACAAGACACCCACCATGCCCTGACCCCAGCAGACGCCAGCACCCCTCCACAACTAGTAGACTCTAGGGGACAAGACACCCACCATGCCCTGACCCCAGCAGACGCCAGCACCCCTCCACAACTAATATACTCCAGGGGACAAGACACCCACCATGCCCTGACCCCAGCAGATGCCAGCACCCCTCCACAACTAGTAGACTCCAGGGGACAAGACACCCACCATGCCCTGACCCCAGCAGATGCCAGCACCCCACCCCAACCAAATAGGTAGGCCACTCCAGGGGACAAGGGGATAGTTAGACCCTCAGGGAACCCAAGGGGACACCCACCATGCCATGACCCCAGCAGATGCCAGCACCCCTACCCCACAAACCTATAGACTCCAGGGGACAAGACACCCATGCCCCAGCAGGCCTACCCCACACTATAGGGGACTCCAGCAAGACACCACCATACCCTGACCCCAGCAGACGCCAGCAACCCTACACAACTAGTAGACTCTGGGGACAAGACCCACCCACCAAATGCCTGACCCCAGCAGACGCCAGCACCCCTACACAACTAATAGACTCCTGGGGACAAGACACCCACCATGCCCTGACCCAGCAGACTGCCAGCACCCCTACACAACTAATAGACTCCAGGGGACAAGACACCCACCATGCCCTGACCCCAGCAGACGCCAGCACCCCTCCACAACTAGTAGACTCCAGGGGACAAGACACCCACCATGCCCTGACCCCAGCAGACGCCAGCACCCCTACACAACTAGTAGACTCCAGGGGACAAGACACCCACCATGCCCTGACCCCAGCAGACACCAGCACCCCTACACAACTAGTAGACTCCAGGGGACAAGACACCCACCATGCCCTGACCCCAGCAGACGCCAGCACCCCTACACAACTAGTAGACTCCAGGGGACAAGACACCCACCATGCCCTGACCCCAGCAGACGCCAGCACCCCTCCACAACTAGTAGACTCCAGGGGACAAGACACCCACCATGCCCTGACCCCAGCAAACGCCAACAGACGCCAGCACCCCTACACAACTAGTAGACTCCAGGGGACAAGACACCCACCATGCCCTGACCCCAGCAGACGCCAGCACCCCTCCACAACTAATAGACTCCAGGGGACAAGACACCCACCATGCCCTGACCCAGCAGATGCCAGCACCCTACACAACTAGTAGACTCCAGGGGACAAGACACCCCACCATGCCCTGACCCCAGCAGACGCCAGCACCCCTACACAACTAGTAGACTCCAGGGGACAAGACACCCACCATGCCCTGACCCCAGCAGACGCCAGCACCCCTACAAAACTAATAGACTCCAGGGGACAAGACACCCACCATGCCTGACCCAGCAGACGCCGGCACCCATCCACAACTAGTTAGACTCCAGGGGACAAGACACCCACCATGCCATGACCCCAGCCAGACGCCAGGCACCCCTACACAACTAGTAGACTCCAGGGGACAAGACACCCACCATGCCCTGACCCCAGGCCAGACGCCAGCACCCATTACAACAAACTAATATACTCCAGGGGACAAGGACACCCACCATGCCCTGACCCCAGCCCAGACGCCCAGCACCCCTTACACAACTAGTAGACCCCTCCAGGGGACAAGACCACCCACCATGCCCTGACCCCAGCAGACCCGCCAGCACCCCCTACACAACTAGTAGGACTCCAGGGGAAACAAGGACACCCACCATGCCCGACCCCAGCAGACGCCAGCCCCCCACCCCTCCACAACTAGTAGGACTCCAGGGGAGGGACAAGACCACCCACCAGCAACCCTGACCCCAAGTAGGACGGGGCCAAGCACCCTCCTCCACAACCCCTAGTTAGACTAAAGGGCGAGCAAAGGGGACAACCCACCCCCATGCCCTGACCCCAGCAGACGCCAGCCACCCCTTCCCACAACTAGGAGACTCCAAGGGGGACCAAGAACCCACCCATGCCCCTGACCCCAGCAGACGCCAGCACCCCTCCACAATAGTAGACTACAGGGGACAAGACACCCACCATGCCCTGACCCCAGTAGACGTCAGCACTCCTCCACAACTAGTAGACTCCAGGGGACAAGACACCCAACCATGCCTCCCTGACCCCAGTAGACCGCCAGCACTCCCTCCACAACTAATAGCCTCCAGGGGAAACAGACACCCCCCCACCATGCCCTGACCCCAAGGCAGACGCCAGACCACCTACACAACTAATAGTCCCCAGGGTGGACAAGACACCCAACCCATGCCCCTGTACCCCAGTAGATTGCCAGAACACTCCTCCACAACTAAATAGGACTCCAGGGGATCAAGACAACCCACCATGTCCCTGACCCCAGCTAGATGCCAGCACTCCTCCACAAACATAGTAGATCCCAGGGGACAAGAAACACGGCACCATCCCTTACGAAACGATACCTGAAATGATGCCCTGAGACCCCGGCCCACCAGTAAGATGCCAGCACTCCCTCCCCAACAACTAATAGCCTACCAGGGGGACAATATACCCCCACGCAATGCCCCTGAACCCCCAGTAAGATGCCAACCAGTCCTCCACAACTAGTAACTCCAGGGACTGACCACGGGGCACCAATGCCCGCCCAGCCGAAAACGCCCGCACCCCTACACAACTAATATCCTCCAGGGGACAAGACACCCCACCCTGCCCTGACCCCACCCCAGCAGACGCTAAGCATACCCCTTTCACACTGTAGACTCCAAGGGACAAACCCCACCATGCCCTGACCCCAGCGGGGGAAGATGCCACACCCTACACAACTAATAGACTCCAGGGACAATAAAATCACCCATTGCCCTGACCCCAGTAGACGCCACATCCCTACACAGACTAGTATAGCTCCAGGGGACCCGACACCCACCAATGCCCTGACCCCAGCAGACTCCAGCAACCCCTACATCAACTAATATTTCTCCAGAGGACAAGTCACCCACCATGCCCTGACCCCAGCAGACGCCAGCACCCCTACACAACTAATAGACTCCAGGGGACAAGACACCACCATGCCCTGACCCCCGTAGACGCCAGCATCCCTACACAAACTAGTAGACTCCAGGGGAAAAAGACACCCACCATACCCTGACCCCAGCAGATGCCATCACCCCTCCACAATAGTAGACTTCAGGGACAAGACACCACCATGCCCTGACCCCAGCAGACGCCAGCACCCCTACACAAATAGTAGACTCCAGGGGACAAGACACCCACCATGCCCTGACCCCAGCAGACGCCAGCACCCCTACACAAATAGTAGACTCCCAGGGGACAAGACACCCACCATGCCCTGACCCCAGCAGACGCCAGCACCCCTACACAACTAGTAGACTCCAGGGGACAAGACACCCACCATGCCCTGACCCCAGCAGATGCCAGCACCCCTACAACTAGTAGACTCCAGGGGACAAGACACCCACCATGCCCTGACCCCAGCAGACGCCAGCACCCCCTACACATCTAGTAGACTCCAGGGATAAAGACACCCACCATGCCCTGACCCAAGCAGACGCCAGCACCCCACCACAACTAGTAGACCTCCAGGGGACAGACACCCACCATGCCCTGACCCCAGCAGATGCCAGCACCCCTACAAAACTAGTAGACTCCAGGGGACAAGACACCCACCATGCCCTGACCCCAGCAGACGCCAGCACCCCTACACAACTAGTAGACTCAGGGGACAAGACACCCACCATGCCCTGACCCCAGCAGACGCCAGTACCCCTCAACAATAATAGACTCCAGGGGACACGATACCCACCATGCCCTGACCCCAGCAGATGCCAGCACCCCTACACAACTAGTAGACTCCAGGGGACAAGACACCCACCATGCCCTGACCCCAGCAGATGCCAGACTCCAGGGGACAAGACACCCACCATGCCCTGACCCCAGCAGATGCCAGCACCCCTACACAACTAATAGACTCCAGGGGACAAGACACCCACCATGCCCTGACCCCAGCAGATGCCAGCACCCCTACACAACTAGTAGACTCCAGAGGACAAGACACCCACCATGCCTGACCCCAGCAGTACGCCAGCAACCCCTCCACAACTAGTAGACTCCAGGGGACAAGACACCCACCATGCCCTGACCCCAGCAGACGCCAGCACCCCTACACAACTAATAGACTCCAGGGGACAAGACACCCACCATGCCCTGACCCCAGCAGATGCCAGCAACCCCTCCACAACTAGTAGACTCCAGGGACAAGACACCCACCATGCCCTGACCCCAGCAGATGCCAGCACCCCTACACAACTAGTAGACTCCAGGGGACAAGACACCCACCATGCCCTGACCCCAGCAGACGCCAGCACCCCTACACAACTAGTAGACTCCAGGGGACAACACTTCCCACCATGCCCTTGACCACAGCAGACGCCAGTACCCCTCAACAAAACTAATAGACTCCAGGGGACAAGACACCCACCATGCCCTGACCCCAGCAGACGCCAGCACCCCTCCACAACTAGTAGACTCCAGGGGACAAGCCACCCACCATGCCCTGACCCCAGCAGATGCCAGACTCCAGGGGACAAGACACCCACCATGCCCTGACCCCAGCAGATGCCAGCACCCCTTCACAACTAATTACGCCAGGGGACACGACTCCCACCCCCATGCCCTGACCCCAGCAGACGCCAGCACCCCTACACAATAGTAGACTCCAGAGGAAAGACACCCACCACGCCCTGACCCCCAGGCAGACGCCAGCCCCCTCCACAACTAGTAGACTCCAGGGGACAAGACACCCCCACCAATGCCCTGACCCCAGCAGACGCCAGCACCCCTACACAACTAATAGACTCCAGGGGACAAGACACCCACCATGCCCTGACCCCAGCAGACGCCAGCACCCCTACACAACTAGTAGACTCCAGGGGACAAGACACCCACCATGCCCTGACCCAGCAGACGCCAGTACCCTCAACACTAGTAGACTCCAGGGGACAAGACACCCACCTGCCTGACCCCAGCAGATGCCATCACCCCTCCACAACTAGTAGACTCCAGGGGACAAGACAAACCCACCATGCCCTGACCCCACAGCGCCAGTACCCCTCAAGACTTTAGACTCCAGGGGACAGACCCCACCATGCCCCTGACCCCAGCAGACGGCCAGTAACCCTTCCTCAACAAGTAGCCTACAGAAACCCTCCCGACAAGACCCACACCCCTGTCCCTGACCCCAGCAAGATCTCAGCCACTCCACAACTAGTAGTACCTCCAAGGGGGACAAGACACCCACCATGCCCGACCCCAAGCAGATGCCTCACCCTCCAACAACTATTAGACTCAAATGGGGACAAGAAACCCACCCCCATGCCCTGAGCCCAAGCAGAGACCCAGCACCCGTACACAACTAAGTCGACCTCCATGGGGGCAAACAAGACATGTTGGCCCCCCCTGACCCCAGCAGATGCCCATACTCCAGGGGAACCCCAGACACCCACTGCCCTACTCCAAGCAACGCCGAGCCACCCGTACCAACAACAACTAAGTAGGGACTTACCAGGGGACCAAGGACACCCACCATGCCCTGAACCCCAGCATACGCCAGCACCCTCCAAACTAGTAACTCCAAGGGGACCCCATACCACCCAAACCCTGCCAGTGACCCCGCAACTCCCAGCGGGGCCCCTCCACAACCTAGGTAGACTCCGGGGGAAACCAAGAAACCCCCATGCCCTGGACCCCAGCAGACGCCAGCACCCCTCCACAACCAGGGAAAACAAGACACCCACCATGCCCTGACCCCAGCATGGGACGCCAGCACCCCTCCACAACTAGTAGACTCCCGGGGAGGGGAAAGACACCCCCACCATGCCCTGACCCCCATCAGATGCCAGCCCCCGCCCCCTCCAAACAACTAGTAGAACTACCAGGGGACAATACACCCCAATATGCCCCTTGGACCCCAGCAGAATTGCCAAGCCACCCCTCCACCAACTAGTAGACTCCCAGGGGACAAAAGACAGCCCACCAACAAATGCCCTGACCCCAGTATACGTCCAGCACCCCCCCAACTCCCTCCCAGTTAGTGACCCTCCAGGGGGACAAGACACCCCCACCTGCCCTGACCCCAGCAGATGCCAGCACCCCTCAACAACTAATAGACTCCAGGGGACAAGGCCCCCCATACAGCCCCTGACCCCAGCAGGATGCCAGCACCCCTCCACAACTAGTAAGACTCCATAGGACAAGGGGGACACCCACCGCATGGCCCCTGAACCCCAGCAAATGCCAGCACCCCTCCACACTAGTAGACTCCAGGGGACAAGTGACACCCACCTATGCCCTGACCCAGCAGATGCCAGCCCCCACCCCTCCACAAATAGTCCAGACTCCAGGGAACAGACCCCACCCACCATAGGGGCCCTGACCCCAGCACATCCAGCACTCCACAACATAGTAGACTCCAGGGGGGACAAGGCACCACCATGCCCTGACCCCAGCAGAGCCAGCACCCCTCCACAAAACTAGTAGACTCCAGGGGACAAGACACCACATGCCCCTGACCCCAGCAGAGGAATGCCAGACTCCCAGGGGACAAGCACCCCACCATGCCCTGACCCCAGCAGACGCCAGCCCCCTACACAACTAACTACTCCAGTGCCCGGGACAAGACACCACCAGTGCCCTGACCCCAGCAGATGCCCAGCACCCGTACACAACTAGTAGACTCCGGGGACAAGACACCCACCATGCCCTGGACCCCAGCAGATGCCCAGCCCCCACCCTACACAAACTAAGTAGACTCCAGGGGAAAGACATACCAGGCCCTGCCCCAGCAAGGACCTCTAAGCACCCTTCCACAAGACCCTAGTAGACCCTTCCAAGGGGACAAGGACACCCACCATGGGGGGGGGGGGCCCCCTGGGGGAAAAAAAAAAAAAACCCCAGCAGACGCCAGCACCCCTACAACAACTAAGTAGACTCCAGGGGACAACGGGACACCCACCAATGCCATGACCCCAGCAGATGCCAGCAACCCGTACCACAAACTAGTAGGGACTCCAGGGGGGACAAGGACACCCACCATGGCCCTAGACCCCAAGCAGCTGCCAAGCACCCCTCCAAACAACTAGTAAGACTCCAGGGGACCAAGACACCCACCTGCCCTAGATCCCAGCAGATGGGCCAGCCCCACCCCTCACAACTGTAGACTCCAGGGGACCAAGACCACCCACCATGCCCTGACCCCAGTAGCGCCAAGCACCCCTCCACAACTAGTAGACTCCAGGGGACAAGACACCCCACCATGCCCTCCTGACCCCAGCGATGGCCAGCACCCCTCTAACAACTCAATAGACTCCAGGGGACAAAGGCTCCCCACCATAGGCCCTGACCCCAGCAGATTGCCAGCACCCCTCCACTCAACAACTAGTGAGAACTCCAGAGGGACAAGAACACCCACCATGCCCTGACCCCCAGCAGATGCCAGCACCCTTTCCTAATTAATATATATGAAAGGGATTCTCCAGGGGAACAAGACACCCACCCATGACCTGAACCCCACAGCAGATGCCAGCACCCCTCCACAACTAGTAGACTCCAGGGTGACAAGACAACCCACCATAGCCCTGGACCCCAGCACATGCCCAGCAACCCCTCACAAACTAGTAGACTCCAGGGACAAGGCACCCACCAACCATGCCCTGACCCCAGCAGACGCCAGCACCCCTCCACAACTAGTAGACTCCAGGGGGGACAACAGGACACCCACCATGCCCTGGACCCCAGCAGATGCCAGACATCCAGAGGACCAAGACACCCAAACCATGCCTGACCCAGCAGAACGCCAGCCCCCCACCCAGTACACAACTAATAGACTCCAGGGGACAAGACACCCCACCATGCCCTGACCCCAGCAGATGCCAGCACCCGTACAAACAACTTAGTTGAGGACTCCCAGGGGAGACAAGACACCCACCATGCCCTGACCCCAGCAGATGCCAGCAACCCCTTACCACCAACTAGTAGACCCTCCAGGGGACAAGTGGGACACCACCATGCCCTGACCCCAGCAGGACTCTAGCACCCTCCACAATAGTCCGGGGACTTCCAGCGCGACAAGAACCACCCAACCATGCCTGACCCCAGCCAGACGCCAGCACTCCCACCCACTAGTCCGGGACTCCCAGACAGACACCCAACCATGCTGGGGACCCCAGCAGAGCCCCAGCACCCCTCCACAACTAGTCGGGGACTCCCAGACAAGACCCCATAGGACTCCAGGGGACAAGACACCCACCAATGGCCCTGACCCCAGCAGACTCCAGCACCCCTTACAACAACTCCAGTAGACCTCCAGGGACCAAGGGGACAACACCCACCAATGCCCTGACCCCATCAGACGCCAGCCACCCTTCCACAACTAGGGGTAGACTTCCAGGGGACCAAGGGACAACACCACCATGCCCTGACCCCAAGCAAGATGCCCAGCACCCCTACACAACTAGTAGACTTCCAGGGGACAAGACACCCACCATGCCCCTGAACCCCACGCAGACGCTAGCCCCACCCCTCCACAACCCTTTAGTAGGACTCCGGGGAAAGTTGGACCCCAAGACACCCACCCATGCCCTTGGGGACCCAAGCCAGACCTGCCCCTAAAAGCACCTTCCACCCCAACCTAGTTAGGGGACCTCCAGGGGACCCCAAGACAACCCACCATGCCCGACCCCAAGCAGACGCCAGCACCCCCTCCACAACTAGTAGACTCCAGGGGACAAGACCACCCACCATGCCCTGACCCCAGCAGACGCCAGCACCCCTACTTTCAACTAGTAGACACTCCAGGGACAAGACACCCACCTGCCTGACCCCAGCAACGCCAGCACCCCTACACAACTAGTAGACTCCAAGGACAGACACCCACCCTGCCCTGACCCCCAGCAGACGCAGCACCCCTCCACAAACTAGTAGACTCCAGGGGACAAGACACCCACCATGCCCTGACCCCAGCAGACACCCCCCCACACAATTAGTAGATCCAGGGGAAGACACCCAAAAACCATGCCCTGGACCCAGCAGGCTAGCACCCCTCCACAAACTAGTTAGCTCCAGGGGACAAGACACCCACCATGCCCTGACCCCAGCAGAGCAGCACCCCTTCCACAACTTAGTAGATCCCGGGGACAAGACGCCCCACCATGCCCTGACCCCAGCAGATGCTAGCAAACCCCTCACAACTAGTAGGCTCCAGGGACAATGACACCCACCATGCCCTGACCCAGCAGATGCCAGCACCCCTCCAAGTATATTCTTCCAGGGGACAAGACACCCACCATTGCCCTGACCCCAGCAGACGACCAGCACCCCTCCACAACCCAAGGGATTTCTTCCAAGACCAAACCCACCCACCAATGCCCTGACCCCAGCAGACACAGCACCCTCCCACACTAATACTCCAGACAAGACCAACCACCATGCCCCTGACAGCCAGAACCCAGCACCCCTCCACACCGAATATTCTCCGGGGGGGGACAAAGACACCCACCATGCCTGACCCCAGCAGATACCAGCACCCCCTCCACAACCAATATTCTCCAGAAAAAGCACCCCACCATGCCCCTGGGACCCCAGGGGCCGGGACACCAAAGCACCCCTCCACCCACCAATGTTCTCCAGGGGACAAAGACACCCCACCATGCCCTACCCCAGCACTCCCAGGCACCCGCCACAAACTATATTCTCCAGGGGACAAGACCCCACCCACCATGCTGACCCCAGCAGACGCCAGCACCTCCACAACTAGTATTTGCTCCAGGGGGACAAGACACCCCCCACCATGCCCTGACCCCAGGGCAGGACGCCAGCACCCCTCCACACTAATTATTCTCCAGGGGCAAGACACCCACCATCCTGACCCCAAGCAGGACCAGCCCACTCCACAACCAATGTTCTCCGGGGACCCAAAGGGACACCCACCATTGCTGACCCCAGCCATGCTAGCCCCCACCCCTACACAACAATATTTCTCCGGGGGGACCAAAGACTTCCCACCATGGGGCCCTGGACCCAAGCAGACACCCAGCAAACCCCTCCCACTGTATTCCCTCCAGACCCAAGACACCCACCATGCCCGGACCCCAGCACCCCCACCAGGGCAAACCCCTCCAGAATATTCTCCAGGGACAAGCACCCACCATGCCCTGACCCCAGCAGACGCTAGCACCCTCCACTACTAGTAGACTCCAAGGGGACCAAAGACACCCACCATGCCCTGACCCCAGCAGACGCTAGCACCCTTCCACCACTAGTAGACTCCAGGGGACAAGACACCCCACCAAGGCCCTTCCCTGACCCCAGCAGACGCTAGCACCCTTCCACAACTAGTAGACATCCAGGGGGACAAGACACCCACCCCCCCCCCCCCCCCCATGCCCTTACCCCAGCAGACGCCAGCACCCACACTAGTCGACTCCAGAGGGACAAGACACACACCATGCCCATGACCCTAGCAGACGCCAGCCCCCCTCCACAATAGTCGAATCCAGGGGACAAGACACCCCCCCATGCCTGACCCCAGCAGAAGCCAGCACCCGCTCCACACTAGTCGAACTCCAGGGAAAGACACCCACCATGCCCTTTTTTTTCCCCCAGCAGACGCCAGCACCCACTCCAAAACTAGTCGACTCCAGGGACAAGGACCACCACCATGCTGACCCAGCAGACGCAGCACCCTCCCACACAACTAGTCGACTCCAGGGGACAAGACAAACCCACCATGCCCTGACCCAGCAGACGTCCAGCACCCTCCACAACTAGTCGACTCCAGGGGACAAGACACCCACCATGCCCTACCCCAGCAGATGCCAGCATCCACACAAATGTGATTCCTTTAAGATATGACTCGTTGTTTAGGTGTTCTGATAAGAAACATGATTTTTTCTCTTTTTTTTGTTTTATATTACGTTTGTTATTTTCGTGGTCTGATTCATGCTGGCGAGCTTTCTTCTATTAGCTTTCTTTTTTTTTTAATATTAGTTTGTTATTTTCGTGGCATGATTCCTATGCTGGCGAGCTTCTTATTAGCTTG
>NC_087208.1:50507734-50534177 GCF_015104395.2 Macrobrachium nipponense | reverse complement strand
ATTTCATTTAATCAGATGCTAAACTTCTCTGTGCGTCATCAAAAGAAATATAATAACTTTCGATATAACGCTATAAAAGCAGAAAGATAATTTACAAATATTAGGCAATGCTTAAGCACTCGGTTCCTGCTGCCACTCTATGGTGAACACTTGATATCACACTTTGAGAGGCCGCAGATGTTTCTTTGGGGAAATTCTTTTTCTTTTCTTTTTTCTTTAAATAAACAATTATTGAACTAACACTGATTATTAGCCTAGACTCCGTAGAGGGCGGACGTGCCTACACCTGTCTGCCTTGTTACACTGGTTCCAATAATTTTTTGGTATGGATGGTGTCCTGGATCCGTTGGCGCTTGATGGTCTGCGTAATGATCAGCAAAAGTTAGGGGGTTGGGGTTTTGCTGGACGCCTCATCAATTTTGTGCCTCCTGGAATTACCAGTGGCAGCAAGATTAGTTTGGTCTTTGGGAGCCACACGATCACCTGCCCAGACTACCAGGAGTAAGGGGCGTACCGACGGTGCTAAGGGTAGGGGCTCGTTGTCATCTCCTGCTTCCCCTGCACCAAATCCGTTGGCCAACTGTGGTGCTTTTCCTTATGGAGATATCATTAACTGTCTGCGAGGCATTGCATGAGCAAAATAAGAAAACTGCTAAATTATCTGGAGTGCATTTCAAGCAAACTTGATACAGTGACGGGTGTCTGGTGCTACTGTGATTCACGATAGCCAGGAGCATGGTGTCGCCTCTCCCGAAGAAGTTACACTGGCCTCAGTTAACAAAAAACCAAAAAATTGAGAAATTAGAGCAGCAACAAATTCCGGAAATTTTAAATTTTTGATATGTAACGGCCAGCAGTTGGTGGTTGGTCACGGCAGCGACGACTGATTCTCGCGTTAATTTTCATGTCTTGAAAGAAGTCTGTAAGTACATTTGTGGAGAGGATGGTGTCCTAATTGATATTAACTGTATACAAGTTAGTTTCTTTGATCGCAACAGAAAGTTATTGAGAGTTAGTTGTGGTAACGCAGTGAATAAACATCTCTTATTAAAACAGGCCAGACGGCGTAGGCCTGTTGATTTTTATGTAACTGAATATTTAACAAAATCTAACCAGGTAATATTCTATAACTTGAGGCAGTTAAAAAAGCAATTTCCAGCTAAGATAAAATCTGTATTTACTCTGGATGGCATTATCATGTCAGGTTCGTTAACAATGACCGGGAGGTCCAGCAGGGTCTCAACACCCTAACTGAACTGCGAGATATAGACCAACAAGAAATGCCAGTTATGAATGCTGTGGATAATTTGAATGTTAATGCTGAAACACCCGGTGTTGCTGTGTAAGTACTGTATTGTAATCAATGATGGCTTCTATTGATTTTGAAAACGGTGATTAACCCTATAATGACGCTAGATCTGGATAATTATTCTCCTCCCTTGTGTAATTATCTTGACTGAGTGTTAATTATCTAATATGGTAACTGTTACAGGTTTAATATATACTCTTGAACATACGAAGTTGTAAAAAGAATTTTATGCATTTTGTGTCACATTTTGCTAACCTGTTAACCCTGTTTTCATGTGTAATCTTTACTGAAACTTGGTTATCTCCTGATATAGACGTAAATTATGTAATTCCTGGATTTTACTCTCATGATATATATCGAAACCAGTTATGGTGGAGGGGAGTGAAGATATTTATAAAATATGGCATACGGGCAAAGCGAAAATTTTAGAAAATTTATCGTGTGTAAATGACCTCTTCGAGGTCTTAAACAGTTGTACCTACTCAACTTTAACAGTGTTGACGTTGTCTGCTCTGCTCTCTACCATCCCCCTACTTCCTCCCCTGAGAATAACAATGCGTTTGTCTCTAATTACTTATCCTTCTTGAGAGATTTACTTGCTAAGTACAAGAAAGTGATAGCATGCGGTGATTATAATATCAATCTGCTTAAAATATGGGTAAATTTGGATATATTGATAATTTTATTAATGGTATGTTTGAAATTGGCTTACGCCATTGGTTACAATACCCACCAAAATAAACATCGATAGTGTTTTAACAAGGTTCAGCCTATTGGACCATATTTGGATTATTAATATTGATAATGTGAATAACACCTTACGTTATCCCTTATGATCTTACAGACCATTTTATTGTTATGGCTTCATTTAAGCCTTTTGCTAACCAACTTATAGGTAGGGTTGCTCAGGTGAGGAGATCGTTTAGCAAGAGAGACTTGACGACTTTTAGGTTTCTTGTGTCTAATTTTAATCCTCGTGAGTTTGTTCGTAGTGGTAGTTTTGATACTGTGTATGAATCTTACTTTGCTGGTGGTGTTTTTAAACTTTATGAGAGCTCATTCCCTCTTGAAAAACCTTACCCAAACTGATCGAGCCAGCTCCATGGATGACACCTATTCTGAAATCTTGTATTGCTAAAAAGTCCAGGTTATATAAATTGTACTTGAAAGGTAAGATTGAGAAGTTGGCTATACTCAATATAGAAATATGCTAACAAAAGCAATTAGACTGGCCAAACGAGTATACTATATAGTAAATTTAAAGATGCTGGAAATGATACTTCGAAACTGTGGTTAATTATTAATAGTCTTATAAAAAACTAAAAAAAGCTGCCAGCCTGGAATATATCCAGACACCTGATGGGATTTGACTGGTTTGGATTTGGTCAACTATGTCAATAATTTTTTTTATAAATGCTGCTGCCTCCCTTGTGGGTAATTTGGAACCACTGCTTGTAACTACCTACCATACCCCTCCAATAATGACAACGTGTTACTTAAGGCCGACTGATCATGTAGAGGTGGCACACGTTATCAGAAGTTTAAAAAATAAAGGCAATAAAATTTGTGACATAACGCCGTTAATATTGAAGGATAGCTGTAATGTATTTGTTCCCATTATGCAATGCTCTATAATATGTCCATTATGCAGCCTGCAATTTCCTAGTCGACATAAGGTTGCAAGAGTTACTCCTGTATATAAGTCTGGATTAGAAAGTATTATTGATAATTATAGGCCCATCCCCCCAGTATCAGTTTTACCGTGGCTTCAAATCTTGAAAGGTTAACTCTAGACAGAATGAACAGCTTCATTGAAAAGTACTCTATTCTTAATAATTCTCAATATGGCTTCCGCAAGAATAGAAGTACTACACAGGCCATTATAAATTCTCTCTATTGCAAACAAAGGCTTATCAAGAGAAGAGTTTCTGTGTCTGCTTCTTCCTTGACTTGAGAAAGGCATGTGACACTGTGTCACACAAAAATACTTTTGGATAAAACTACAGCATTATGGGTTTCGTGGCCAATTCATCTATACCTAAGATCATACTTGCTAACAGAAGGCAGTTTGTAAGCGTAAATGGTGTTGATTCTGATGTTAAAGTGATTACATGTGGTGTGCCAAATCAAGGGTCTATACTTGGCCTCCTTTCTTTGTTTTAATATTTATTTATAAATGACCTACCTAATGCCAGTGCAGGCCGAAACAATTTTTATTTGCGGATGATGCTGCTGTTGGTATCCCATTCATTCACCGAGCTTATGAATAAAGTTAGGAATTTGTTTAATGAACTTGAGGTATACTTAAAAGCAAATATGCTAACTCCTAATATAGTAAGAGTAAGTTTGATGTTTGTCCTGACCAGGTCTCCCCAAGAACTTCCCGCCCTATTCTTTCGCTGGTGGCATTATTGAATGGGTAACGGACTTCAAATACCTAGGCTGACTATCACTAATACCTTGACATATACAAAAAAACACATTAACAATGTCTCACTAATGTCAGCCGTATACTGGAGCAATTATTAGTACTCGTGATTTCGTGCCGACTGACATATTGCTTAAACTATATTATGCTCTAGTGCTCCCCTACTTGAATAACCACCTCTTAATATGGGGCTCGGCACCTGTTACTGTGCTTAAGAGATTGAAGGTACGTGTCAACAACTTGTTAAGATAATTCTGGGAGTCAGATATGAGGATGGAAGACCGGTGATGGCACATCGGAACTATTATACACGTTTGCAAATACTAACATAAGTAGCCTGTATAAACTAAGCTTATTCAAGTTCTTGAGAAGACTGCTATGGGTGAGCTGCTTACTTTTATGATCTTTTGTTACGCCCCAACTTGAGTTCCCATGAATATGCTACTAGGGGCCGTGGTTATCATACACCTATCATACGTACGGAGGTTTGAAAGGAGATTCCTCCACTATCAGCTGATTGGGCTTAACAATGAACTTCCCCCTTCCAAATGAACAAAGTAAAGCTTTTAGAAGATTCCTTTTATGTTTCTCTCAGAAATTACAAAAAACTGTTACTTGCACAACAGTAGGTATTTTAAGGGGTGTTGAACTGTGCTTTTAAAGACTCCTTTTAGTTACCCAGGTTTTTATTTTTTATTCCTTGGAACACAAGCTGGACGTGTGTGTTATTTTATTGGCATTTGTATGAATGCTTTTTTGTGTTGCAAGCTGGACTTGCCTTTTTCTTTTGTATTTTAATGGCTTACTTAGTATTATATCTTACTTAGTATTATGACCCTTTGTCAAAATAGGCTCGACCCATGTATTTTTATGTTCTCTGTTTTAGCTTGTAAGTCTGTATAAAACTTTTATGAAAAACCAGTAAACTGCCTTATGTTATCGCCATATAAGCATTAAATTGCTCGGCGAATTTTTCTGTTTTATTTTATACTATGAATTTGTAACAAAATAAGGACAAACAAATATGCTATACTATACTATACTATACTATTCACTGGGGTGGAAATACTTTCTGCGCTTATACAGTTAATCACTGATACGTATTATCAGATAAATAGGATGACAATAATTGGAATAAATATACTAACTGGCAACCCCACAAGTTTCTAAAGACGTACGATCAATTCTGAGATTTGTCGCTTCACTTCTGGAACTTACTGTACACGAACCTAACGGACTTCTGTATTTGCCAGGTATATTATTATCATTAATTCTTGCTCTGCCGCCATTCTAGGTCTGACACACCTTTTAAATAAATGTCTCAAAACGAATGTTAAGTGTAAAAAGCAGTCTGCGCTGAGATGAAACTGGTAATATTTTCAGAATGCATATACGTTACGCAAATTCTAAGGGTCTTGGCAATAGGTAATTGAACAGTAAGAGTTGAATTATAGCAAAAATGGGAAAATAGACAAGACTTAAAAAATTAAAGAAATAAACAGATTAATATACATGATAAAATGAAGAGATATGAAAGCTATGAAGTTTGCAAGAGGGAAATCCATTACTGGAAAGAACATATATGTAATTTGGAAAGTGCTGCCTTCCATCCATCCATATGTATGTAGATATATATATATATATATATATATATATGATATATATATAGATATCTATATATATATATATATATGTATATATATATGGAAATATGTATAATGTATATATATATATATATATGTAAATATTTATATATATATATATATATATATATATATATGTATATATATATATATATATATATATATATATATATATATATATATATATATATATATATATATATATATACACTCATATAGTACATCATGGCATCCTGACACTTTGGGGGGTGATGGGTTGGGGTGGGAAGGGAAGGGGAGCCAGGAAGGGGGGAGTATGAGGTTGAGGGTAGGGGAGACGGGAAGGGGGAGGGAATGGGGACCCCCAGAACCCTCGGGTATTCGCAGTGTGCATTCAAACCCACGAACAAGAAAGAGTTTTAATATTATATATAAACATATTCTTACAAAATTCCACTTTTCTATTCTTTTTTACCTTCGAAAAGGGCAGCAGAGCTGTGTCAACATTCAACAGTTTTTTCCTTTTTCCTTTTTTAACATATCACCCGCTACATAAACCACCAACGATAAAAAAAGTAATGCAATAAATTCGTGGAAAAAGTTACATCAAGGGAGATATTCATTTTCAAAGAAAGCCACGAATAACCTTTTGAAAATGAAGGGGGGGAAACGTCCTTTATAAGACATAGCCAACGTCAATACCTTAGACTTATATCGTGCAGGACTCGTAAAATATCCACTGAGTATTGTTAAACTTACGAAAAATTAGTTCATCAAACGGCTGAGAGAGAGAGAGAGAGAGAGAGAGAGAGAGAGAGAGAGAGAGAGAGAGAGAGAGAGCAACATATTTGAAGCAAGGTCCCGTTATCGAATGGCCAACTTTGTATTACAAGCTATACCAAATCTTTCGTCTATTTTGGTTGTTAAGTCGAAGAGTCCCGAGGTCCACACCAAGCCTGGTGATTCCTTTAAACGTCTTACTACAGGTTTTACGTGAATAAGTAACTTATTAAGCTAATATCGTATGCAAATGCAGATGCACAGCTTACATGGCGTACGTGCACAACTTACAAAGTAAGCATAGGCCTAGACCTACTATGCCTGCTTTACACGTTCGGTCAGTGCACAGATTAAAGGGTAAAACAGAGCAATTTTGGTTTAAATCTACTTAAATTAACCTAAATAAACTAATAATAGTTAATATAGATCATCAAAATGACCACAGACTTAACTATACATCCATATAACCTCCACAGAAGCATAACAAACCGTATCTAACTCTCGAGATCTTGCAACACTCGGAGGTTTTGGATGAAGCTTCGTAGCCATTATTCTCTTTCACTCGACCATTCATCGCTTTACGTCAGTCCAGTCTTCGTCTACAACATATTTACTATACTTTCGTCACACTCACTAAGTCAATTTCACACTTAATACCGAGAAATGAAGCCATTTTTGTCGTCGATCGAGTGACACCGACGCGTCGGTTGAATTGGCGCCATTTCTTCCGGGGGGCGGTGTGAGAGGGAGGAGACTGATGACGTCATCGCAAGGCAACCAAGATTCACAAAGACGACGAATAATAACGAATATAAAGTAAGATAAAAACTAGTTATAAGAACGAAAACAATAAACAAATTATAAATATATCGTACCCTGTCTAAAGGATATCATTAATTGTAGAATTCGGCTAAATACGAACGCATTGTCCCAGGCCCATGTTTGGTGGGTCAATGACCGATGTCGTCGTTGTAGGCCACTAAGACTTAGGAAGACGAATATAATAACGAAGATAAATGAAATAAAACCCGATAAATGAACCCAAACATTAATCGAAGAGACGGCATTAGGCGTAGAATTCGGCTCGGTGTGAACCCAAGAAGCCTAATTCTGCCCGGACCGCATTTGGTGGCCCATGGTTCAGGGTCAACGTCGTTCCTGACATGGGAATCCACGGCCATATTGAAATGGAGACTTTCCTTTTATTATTCAAATGATGTATTCCGTACGTATATAATTACAATTAGTGCTATCTTATACAATGATATATTCCATACGTAATTACAATGAATGCTATTTTATACAATGATAATTATATACCTTACGTAAGTTTAATGAATGCGCTTTATCGCCAGTACGTACTATACGCAGAAGCATCGTCGTAGATGGCTCCTTTTATGTGACACTCTCTCTCTCTCTCTTTATTACTACTGACGATTGCGAAGTAATATTAACAACAATCTCCTAATTGGTGGCACATGAGAGAGAGAGAGAGAGACTACGATACGAAGGGAACATACACTCGATTTACCTATATATTATATATATATATATATATATATATATATATATATATATATATATACACACACACATATATATATACACACACACACACACATATAATATATATATATATAATATATTATATATATATATATATATATATATATATGGTCACCCTTTATTTTATGATCTATTATTATATTATTACTCTTTCCAGGATATTATTAGGCATAATATTCGTCTAATTGCTAGACTACATTGTAAAACCTCATTATGAACTTTATAAAAAATACTCATCATAGACTTCATTATAAAATTTCATTTTACGATTTCATTATGGAAATTTTATTATAGGACTTCATCATGAAACTTCATTATAACTTAATTATAAGGCTATTATAAACTCCATATAACACTTCATTGCAAAAATTTTATTATAGTCTTCAGTAAAAAGCTTTATGATAAAACTACATCATAAAGTCTTATTAATAGAATTCATTATAAAATTCCATTATAAAGCCTCATTGACAAAGTTCATTATAGGATTTCATTTTAAAATTCATTACAAGTTTCATGATAATATGCAATAGAACTTTATCATTTCTTCTTTGTAAAGTCATTTTAAAACTTCATTATAAATCTCATTATGAAACTTCATGATAAGATTAAATTATAAAATTCTCTTATAAGGCTTCATTATGAAACCTAACTATTAACCTTCATTATAAATTCATTATAATCTTCGTTGTAAATATGCATTATAAAACTTAATTTTAACTTCATTATCAAACCTTATTAAAACTTTATCATAAAATTCCTTTTTAAACTTCATTATAAATCTCCATTGTAAACTGCATTATAAAATCTCATTATAACTTCATTATAAAACTTTGCACCTAGATGTTTGGCAGGAGTCCTAGGCTTTGCTTGCTTAAGCCTCCTGCTCATGACTGTACAAAGTCTATAATGAAATAATGAAGGTTTCTAATGACGTTTATAATGAAGGTTTCTAATGACGTTAATAATGAAGTTCTTTTGTTCTTAACTCGAAGGACTGCAGCTGCCAATAAGGAAAGTTTCATCATCAAATAACAATGACCTCAATGACCATTGTTCTTACAATGACCGCAAAGAGTGTTATTTTACAATGACTGCAAAGAGTGTCATTTTTACAATGACTTCAATTAGTCTTATCTCTACAATGACTGATGAGAGTTATTCCTCCACAAACTTCAATGCGTAATGTTTCAACAATGACTTTAATGAGTGTTATTCCTACAATGACTTCATTGGGTGTTTTTTTACAATGACTTCAATGAACATTATAGCTACAATGACCTGTATGAGCGTTGTTCCTACAATGAACTTCAATGAGTGTTAATCTTACAATGACTTCAGTGAGTGTTATTCTTACAATGACATCAATGTGTCATTCCTTGGCGTCATTGCAATACATTAAGTATTATGTTCGTAAATTTTGTATATACATTATTACAATGTACATGATGTTCAATGTTTGTTTATATATATATATATATATATATATATATATATATATATATATATATATATATATATATGTATGTATGCATGTATAAATATATATATATATATATATATATATATATATATATATATATATTATATATATATATAAATTTAGATTTTATGATGCAGTTTATAATGGAGATTTATAATGAAGTTAAAATTGAGTTATATAAAGCATATGTATTATGAAGATTATAATGAAGTTATAATGAAGGTTAATAGTGAGGTTTCATAATGAAGCCTTATAAGAGAATTTTATAATGAAATCTTATCATGAAGTTTCATAATGAGATTTATAATGAAGTTTCATGGTGATGTTTACAATGAAGTTTTAAGATGACTTTACAACGAAGAAATAATAAAGTTCTATTGCATATTATCATGAAAAATATAATGAATTTTAAAATGAAGCCCTATAATGAATTTTGTTAATGAGGCTTTAAAATGGAATTTTATAATGAATTCTGTTAGTAAGACTTTATGATGTAATTTTATCATAAAGCTTTGTAATGAAGACCATAATAAAATTTTGCGATGAAGTGTTCTATGAAGTTATAATAGTCTTAGGAAGAAGATATATGAAGATTTATGAGGAAATCTTATAATGAATTTTCATAATGAAATCGTATAATGAAGTCTATGTTTTCTTATCAAGTTCACAATGAAGTTTTACACTGTAGTCTAGCAGTAAGACGAATCCTATGCTTATAATATCCTCGAAAGAGGAATAATATACAAGGTGTCCATGAAGTCCCAGTACCATTTATGATCTATTTATTTATGGCTTGGGACATTAGGCTTCTTTTCTTCGCATTTAACCGAATCCTAGGACTTACGATATCCTTTAGACAGGGTGTGATATATTTATGATCTATTTGTATATTGTTTTGGCTCTTCAGATAAGTTTTATCTCATTTATATTAGTTATTATGTTCGTATTTGTAAATTTTAGCGGCCAACTGCGACGCCATCAGTCACTGACCCACCAATTTATTGGCCAAGTGCAATTTACGCTTCTCGGATTCGTATTTAGCCAAATCCCACGATTAATGACATGCTTTAGACAGGGTACGATGTATTTAAGATTTATTTATTGTTAACGTTCTCATAACAAGTTTTATCTTATTTTATATACGTTATTATTCATCGTCTTTGTGAATCTTGGTGGCCTGCGGATGACGTCATCAGTCTCCTCCCTCTTCCAGCCCCACCAGAAATGGCGCTAATTCAACCGACGGTGTCACTCGATCGACGACAAAAATGGCTTCATTTTTCCGTATCTAGTGTGAAATTGACTTAGTGAATGTGGCGGAAGTATAGTGAATACATCGTAGACGAAGACTGGACTGACATAAAGCGATAAATGGCCGAATGAAGGAGAATAATGGCCATGAAGCTTCATCCAAAACCTCCGAGTGTTGCAAGATCTCGAGAGTTAGATACGGTTTGTTATGCTTGTGTGGTGGTTATATGGATGTATAGTTAAGTCTGTGGTTATTTTGATTATCTATATTAACTATTATTGGTTTATTTAGGTTAATTTAAGAAGATTTAAACCAAAATTGCCCAGTTTTACCCTTTAATCTGCGCACTGACCGGACGTGTAAAGCAAACATAGTAGGTCTAGGCCTATGCTTACTTTGCAAGCTGTGCACGTACGCCATGTAAGCTGTGCATCTGCATTTGCATACGATATTAGCTTAATAAGTTACTTATTTAAGTAAGACCCTGTAGTAAGGCTTCGACTTAACAACCAACAAAGACGAGAGTTTGGTATAGCTTGTATGTAACACAGAGTTGGCCTTTAATAACGGGACCTTGCTTCAGATATGTTTTGCTCCGCTAGTCACAGTCTGTCCTTGTGGCTGTCTGTTCTGTCTTAGGTCCTTGGTTACTGTCTTTTAATTAATTAATCTTTCGCATTTCTATTAAAAATCAGTAAATATATTAAGAACCCTGATCGATATAGTATAGGTCTGAAGTGCTAACGTCGATTGTGCTTTATAAAGAAAGCGCTCTCTCTCTCTCTCTCTCTCTCTCTCTCTCTCTCTCTCTCTCTCTCTCTCTCTCTCTCTCTCAATGAACTAATCTTCCGTAGTTTTGATAATCAGTAGTGCTAATCGATGTGGATGTAAAGTATTAACCTTGCTTATGTCCCTTAGTTTTCAGATATTCACGTCCTTTGTTGAAAGGTAGCTAATATCTCCTCTCGATATATCTATTGATTATCAAGTATTTCTTTTGCAAATTTCTGGTTCGTTCGTAGTTTTCGTAACGAATGGTGTAGCGCAAAAAAAAAAAAAAAAAAATGTTTACGGTTGATAGCGAGATGTTGAGGTTTGAATATCTCTTAGTGTGGGCTTTCTCTTCTTATTTATTTATTTATTTATTTATTTATTTATTTATTTATTTATTTATTCACTTTTGTTCAGGAATATCGACACAGTAAACAATTTCAGTTAGAACAGAGCAAAAAGTTGCGGTGGAATTTAGCTGGACCACCATGGTTAAGTTTTTTTTTCTTTCTTTCTCTAAGACATAGGCCTAGCTTTCTTTTCTGTACGATTAGGCCACTGTATAGTACTGTAGCTTGAATTATAGTTATGTGACGACTCAGTTGTTCTCTTCGAATTTCGTTTTTGTTTAGTTTTCAATTAAATCAAAATAAGTTTCTGTATATCATGGGAAACCAGTAACAAATGACTTTTTTTTTTTCTTTTTTTACGGCAGATTCACCAAAATGTATCTCGGCAGAATGCGTTAAACCTTTGAGATTCAATTCGGATCTTAACGAGCTTGCTCTCTCTCTCTCTCTCTCTCTCTCTCTCTCTCTCTCTCTCTCTCTCTCTCTCTCTCTCTCTTCTCAGGTTCGTTAGGTTTTCCAA
Organism: Macrobrachium nipponense; assembly: GCF_015104395.2. Classification (NCBI taxonomy): domain Eukaryota; kingdom Metazoa; phylum Arthropoda; class Malacostraca; order Decapoda; family Palaemonidae; genus Macrobrachium; species Macrobrachium nipponense. The sequence continues at coordinate 50,522,099 of NC_087208.1, read as the reverse complement.
CGAGCTCACACTTGATGGACATCAGGATTCTTTCAGTGTCTTTGGTGGAAGCCGTTTTACAACGGAAAACACAGTAAGAGCGAACATTAAAACCCCTTTTATCTTTGTTCAAAGCTATGGAAGTGGCATTTTCTTGTTGTTTTTTATCATTACTTTTGTTGTTTATTTTGCACTATTGACGTCGGTCAGGTATAGTACTATGGTACGTACGGAGTTTAGTTCGTTATGTTCGGTCACGATGGGTTTGGTAGATTTCAATAATAATAATAAAAAAATGGCTTAGTTAATCACTATTCTTTCCATGGACGGTGATTCGATCCCATGAGGGGACGAAATTATAAAAAAAAAAAAAAATCACCTTCGGTTTACATATATGAAAATATATCAATTCCGAGGTGGAGCGAATTAGATATCAAAGTATATTTGTAGCTCGAATAATTTAGTATGTATGTATGTGTGTATTTGAATGTAACTAAACTTGTATGTATGTATGTAACCTTGAGCTCTATGGACATCCTAACGGCTTGGCCGATCTAGACAAAATTTGGCACCCGGTCATCATTTGACCCAACTTAGATGATAGGTTAGGTTATAAACCCTATCCCCCAGGCACGCACCCCTTACTTTTCCCCTCCCCCTCCCCCATCCCCACGTCCTTTTGTAACATATGTGATAAAAGAACTCTATAGGGTTATCTTTCCTCATTTCATGTACTCGAGAACATAGAAATATATTATTGAAAATGATTTTCACAGGTTTAGTAGGGGGTGTGTTTAGGTTCAGTGAGGGTTGTGTTTAGAGTTGGAGGAGGGTAGCATGTTTAGGTTTAGGGGGTGGGGGTGCATTTGGATTTAGTGAGAGGTGTGTTTAGGTTTAGTTTGTGTGTTTGTGTGAATGTTTAGGTTTAGTAGGGGTGAGTTCAGGTAGAGTTGGGGTGCATTTAGGTGTAGTAAGAGGTGTGTTTAGGTTTAGTGGGGCGTGCGTTTAGGATTAGTGGGAGACGTGTTTATGTTTAGTGCAGGATATGTATAGATCTGGTGGGAGAGGTGTTTAAGTTTAGTGGTGGATGTGTTTAGGTTTAGTGGGGCTGTATTTAGGTTTCGTATGGGAAGTATTTAGGTTTCATGGTGGTGCATTTAGCTTAGTGGGGGATGTGCGTTTAGGGTTAGGGAGGTGTGCTTAGGTTTGGTGGGAGGGATGTTTTTTAAGTTTAGTGGATGGTGTGTTTAGGTTTAATGGGGTTTTGTGTTTTGATTTAGGAGGTGTTTAGGTATTTTTGGGGAAGGGGGGATTTTCAGTTTAGCGGGGACATGTTTAGTCAAAACTACACTGCTTATTACTTCCTTTGTAAGGTGAATGAGCGACTGTCATTCAGAGTATATATATCTATATATATAATATATATATATATATATATATATATATATATATATATATATATATATGCATAGAGATATATTTATATGTGTGTGTGTGTGTGAGTTTTATCACATCACCGTTATTCATATATACGCATTAAGCTACAACTGTCTTTTAATATCTAATATGCTCTACCTCGGAATGAATATATTTACATATATTAAAGGACATTTGTAGCTTAATGCGTATAGTGTGTATATACATTTATGAATATAAATTTATATATCACATATATATACATATATATATTATATATATATATAATATATATATTATATATATATTATATATATATATGTATAATAGATGAGAGAGTGATAGAGAGAGAGAGACGAGAGAGAGAGAGAGAGAGAGAGAGAGAGAGAATATTACCTGGAATGCTATCAAATTACGACTTGCTGATTAAAAATGGGCACGGTATTGTTGGATTAATTATATTTGTAGAGAAAGAGAGAGACAGAGAAACGTTCTATATAATTGCCATCGCATTCGCTCGGATTATCGAGAATGTTCATCAGACATGGCTCTAAAAATGGAAGCCGAAGAAACCTCACACCTTTTCGATGGAATCCTCTCAATTAGCGAATGTGAAAGAGACTCCTTTCGGAAGAGTCTGGGTGAAGACGTGAATTGGAGAATCCCCAGAGGCGAAGGAATAGAGAGAGGGAGAGAGAGAAAGATAGATTGAATTTTCTTTCTTTCATTCAGACCGGGCCATTCAAAGAGAAGTCTTTTAGGCATTTACGAGTAATGAACTTCCAGTAAGTTTTGGAACTTTTCCTGGTTCAGTCAGATAATCCCTTGAGTTCATTTATGATCAGTAAGGGTGGGGACGTTTTTATTCACAAAAATTGATAAAATAATTTGCAAGCTTTATGTAAATCAACATTTCCTCACAAAAAAAGGTATATTTAGAAGATTGTGTGAATGTTAGAAGAGCCATTTATAAGTGTATATCTATTTAATTGGTTACTTTCCTTTCCTTATGGGGATACCGCACACACGCGCACTCACGCGGTATACTGCAAGCATTACTTGAGGTGCATTGCAGCGTCCCTTCGGCCCTTAGCTGCGACCCCTTGTATATGTTCCATCTTACTTTCTTCAACTCTCTGCTAACAATTCTTTCGTAGTGCAACTGTAAGGTTTTCCTCCTGTTGAGCCTTTAAGACCTTTTTACTCTCTGTTTGCATGTCAGCGCTGAATAACCTCATAAGTCCCATTGATTGTCCTTTGGGCTTAATTTCATAATCCATTTGGCGATGCTCGGCTCGAGAGACATTCTTCTGTGGTACTGCAACTTCAACAGTTCAAGCTGAGACACATCGCATTACTACCCTAACACAATTCTCCTGACATTTTGATCATTAACCTTCAGTTTTATCTAGTTATTAATTTATTCATTTATTTTTTTTCTCTTTTGATAAGTGAGATCTCTTCTTTCTGTATTTGCCTTTACGTCCTGTTACTTCTTTCTTATGAACACCATAATATTCTTTGGAAGCTTGCATTTCAAGTCATTGGCCCCTGTGGTGGACTTGATCCTTATGAATAGGGCCCATCTTCTGAATAATAATAAAATAATAATAATAATAATAATAATAATAATAATAATAGTAATAATAATAATAATAATAATAGCAATAATAATGTTACTTCTTTCAAATGAACACCATGGTCTTTGGAAGCCTGCTTTTCAAATCAATGTCCCCTTTGGGCTTGTTCCATATGAATAGGTTCATCATCTGAATAATAATAATAGTAATTGATACACATGTTCCATAAGAATAGGGTTCAATATTAATATCAATAATAATAATAATGGATACACATGACTCCAAACCAACACACCATACACACTTCTCCATATGAATAGGGATCATCTTATGAATAAAAATAACAACAAGAATAAGAATAGTAATAATAATAACAGTTACACACGACTTCAAATACACAAACCAACACACACATCTCTACGCTAAGAAAGTCCTCCATCCGGGACAAAAAAAAAAAAAAAAGCTTAACAGAAGCGATATCTCGAATATCTCTTGACGCGTTAAAGACACCTCTCCTTTTGCATATTAGGTAGGAAGACCCACCTGCGTTCTCCGGTCATTAAACCCCACTCTCATAATATTTGGCGAACGAGGCGACCGACGCTCTTCAGGAATACTCGCAGAAGCAATATTCTAATGAGGACTTCCATAAACGTCTTGTGCCTTATGGTTATGATATCGCCGCCGTTCTCTCTCTCTCTCTCTTCTCTCTCTCTCTCTCTCTCTTATTGCAGCTTGAAGTGAGTGGATGGTTAAGCCTCAGATACTGTTTCTTCGAAAGTTAACAGAATACATATTTTAATTGTTTTCTTTTTATGAAGGCTATGTATGTATATATATATATATATATATATAATTTATATATGTATTATATATATATATATATATATATATATATATATATATATGATATAGTGACCACAGGAAAAATAATAGGCAGAAATTCGTAGCCTAGGGCTTACGTCCTTATATAATACATTGTCGAGGCACATACGAGTATACAGTTTGAAATGTATAAAAACATACATACACACACACCACACACATATATATATATATATATATATATATATATATATATATATATATATATATATATATATATATATATATATATATCCTATATATATATATATATATATATATATATATATATATATATATATATATCATCCAATAAGATGTCGATGGCGGCCCCCTATGTTCCCCCATCGTGTAGCAGGTGAAAAGTCCAAAACAGCTCAATACGTTGGGTTGCTTTATTGTTGCCAACGTTTCAAGACTGATGGTCTCATTTTCAAGGCTATAAAAAACAAAAAATACATAAATTACAAAATTGTCCAGCAAGATTAACATAAATTGTTACATACGAATAATCACGAGAAAAAAAAAATTAAATATACGTATATAAAAAATTTTTGAAATAAAAATCAAATAACTAAAAACACAATGTATTAAACACTAAGTGAAAATGGTTAATTTTTTTAACCATTTTCACTTAGTGTTTAATACACTGTGTTTTTTAGTTATTTGATTTTTATTTTAAAATTTTTTTATATATGTATATTTATTTTTTCTCTCGTGCTTATTCGTATGTAACAATTTATGTTAATCTTGCTGGACAAGTTTGTAATTTATGTATTTTTGTTTTTTATAGCCTTGAAAATGAGACCATAAGTCTTGAAACGTTGGCAACAATAAAGCAACCCAATGTATTGAGCTGTTTTGACTTTTCCCCTGCTATATATATATATAATATATATATATATATATATCTATATATAATATATATATATATATATATATATATATATATATATGACTGGTAAAAGTGTTCTGTAACAACAGAATTCCATCTAATACAAAGGAGCCCATAAAAAAAAAACACCAAAATGTAAGAGAGAAAAGTACTATATTTCAGAGACTGCTGTCTCTCTCTTCAGGTATATGAATGAGAAAAGTTTACAGAAAAGGTGGTATTTATACCAAGAGATTCGTCCACAAGTAAGCCAATTTAGGTCACCCCCGCTGATAATCTTCCTTTAATCTTCTTAAGCGTTGGTTGAATGAACACTGCGTCGACGATGTCGGATGTCCAATTCCTTTTGAGATGTTCATTACCTGCTTCTCTTTTATTAGGCCGATTCCATCAATTGACTCTTGTACCGGCAGTTGTGCTATAAATTACACGTGACATATTCCAGTTTATTCTATGGTTATGTTCATTTATATGATTGAAAATAGCCGAGTTGCTGTTGTCCATACCCATAACTGACCGTTTGTGTTGTATTAATCTCTGGGGAAGTGATTTACCTGTAAATCCGATGTAAGATTGGTCACAGTCCTGGCATGGGATCTCATATACCCCAGAGTCTTTGGCGATGTCTTTTGTTGGACGTTAATCAGGGATTTGGCTAAGGTATTTGGGTAGGTAAATGCAGGGTTGGATTTCCAAGGGTGTGAGTTACTCTCTTAATCGTCTCCAGGTGGGGAATTTTTATTTTATTGTTGGGTGTGTCTCTGGTCTTGTCTTTAGGGGGTCGGTAGAAAATTACGTTTTGCTTTTTGAATTGCTTTCTCAATTATATGGTCAGGATACTTTAAAGATGAAAGTTGCTTGCGAATTAGTTCAAATTCTTTTTCCAGGAAGGAAATCTGGGGAAAACAAATTCGTAAGGCTCTTAAGAAATAGGTTGCTAGCTAGACCTATCTTGATGGTATTGTCATGATAGCTAAAATAGTGAATATATAGAAAGTGAAAGAACGTTGGTTTTCTGTATATGGTAATTTGTATTCTGTCGTGTAAATCAACATTTAGTTTTAAATTTAGGCTTATCCTTTGCCCTAATGCCAGACCGCAAAAACAACCTAGACTTCATAGTGGCTTTTGATAAATTCATATCTGACAAAAACTACAGCCGTGAAGAGATATGTTTAAAAGGAGTGTTACAATACCATCAAGATAGGTCTAGCTAGCAACCTATTCTTAAGAGCCTTACGAACTTTGTTCCCCAGATTTCCTGGAAAAAGAATTTGAACTAATTCGCAGCAACTTTCATCTTTAAAGTATCCTGACCACCATATAATTGAGGAAAGCAATTCAAAAAGCAAACGTAATTTTCTACCGACCCCCTAAAGACAAGACCAGAGACACACCCAACAATAAAATAAAAATTCCCCACCTGGAGACGATTAAGAGAGTAACTCACACCCTGGGAAATCCAACCCTTTTGCATTTACCTACCCAAATACCTTAGCCAAATCCCTGATTAACGTCCAACAAAAGACATCGCCCAAAGACTCTGGGGTATATGAGATCCCATGCCAGGACTGTGACCAATCTTACATCGGATTTACAGGTAAATCACTTCCCCAGAGATTAATACAAACACAAACGGTCAGTTAGGTATGGACCAACAGAACTCGGCTATTTTCAATCATATAAATGAACATAACCATAGAATAAACTGGAATATGTCACGTGTAAATTTATAGCAGCAACTGCCGGTACAAGAGTCAAATGATGGAATCGGCCTTAATAAAAGAGAAGCAGGTAATGAACATCTCAAAAGGGAATTGGACATCCGACATCGTCGACGCAGTGTTCATTCAACCAAACGCTTAATGAAGATTAAAGGAAGATTATCAGCGGGGGGTGACCTAAATTGGCTTACTTGTGGACGAATCTCTTGGTATAAATACCACCTTTTCTCGTAAACTTTTCTCATTCATATACCTGAAGAGAGAGACAGCAGTCCTCTGAAATATAGTACTTTTCTCTCTACATTTTGGTGTTTTTATGGGCTCCTTTTATTGAGATATATATATAATATATATATATATATATATATATATATATATATATATATATATATATATATATATATATATTCCAGATATGTAAGCTTCTTTAAGAAAGATTATATTAGATTCCTATTCAATCTAATCACGGCTGTGACGCCAGTTTAAGTATTCGTATGTCGATCAATCAGTCAATGCTCGGCGGTCAGCGCAGAACCAACGAGAGAATTGGAGTTGCCAAAACCTCGAATGAAGTTCATTGTCAGACTAGCTAAACGTATTCGCGTGGGACAACTTCATTACACAAACTCTGAGGCCTAAAACATTAAGTATTCAACTTCTGGGCTAAAAGTGCGCAAAACTTCGACGCTCGTCCGTGACGAGAAGTTCTTTTGAACTTCAGAACGGCGGTGGTGGCATCCGCAAAGTTGATAATTAACAAACTTTCAATCAGTAGTTGTCCATGTTTTTGTTTACTTTTCGTAAATTATTGGATTATTTTCTTGCGGACGATAAAAAAAAAACAAGCAAGAGTTGGCGGTCTGCGTGCATGACGGAGTTCCCTTGTTTCTGCTATTCATAGTTATTTTTCTCGTTTTTAGTTTTCTGTAAAAGAAAACTATTGAGATGGATATGTGTCTGTCCGTCCGCAATTTTTCTGTCCGCCCTAAGATCTTAAAAACCACCGAGGCTAGAGGGCTGCAAATGTGTATGTTGATCATCCACCCTCCAATCATCAAACACACCAAAATTGCAGCTCTCTAGCCTCAGTATATTTTATTTATTTAAGGTTAAAGTTAGCCATGATTGTGCGTCTGGCAACGCTATAGGAAAGGCCACCACCGGACCGTGGCTGAAAGCTTCATTGGCTGCTATTCATACAGCAAGATAAAGACATCCAGAAACTAAGTGAAATGAAACACAATGATATAAAGGTGGAAATGGGACCTGAAACGCGATAAGATGTTATTTTCACTCTCTTTCTCACGAGATGCAGTGAGAAGGTGAGTTTTTGCTCCATTTGGAAACGCTCGCTTGCTGCTCTTGTTTACCGGAAAACGCTCTTATATTCATGGGAAAATATGGCTTTGGACTCCCCCTTTGCAGCAAAGTCTCTCTTTTTCTTTCGTTCGGTTGATCTGCCAAGGATCCCGGCCTCAGTCTCTTTAAACCTCTCGTCATTCATAGGGATCTAATTGGTTAGCTTCACTCTTGAAACCTCTTATTATTCATAGAATCTTATTCTATTCTTTCCTTAAATCTGACGAGAAAATGACGCAGGATACCACTCAAATTGGTAAGCTTGAACTCAAAGGTCAGTGAGTTCCCCAAATCGACAATGATTCCGAAGTTATATGTAGCATTGAAGGTGATGGCTGCGTCAGCTGCGTTCAGTTTATATAGAATTTTCTCTGTTTCTCTGATAAATGATTTGTTTAGGGTTACTGCATTCTGCCAGTAACTCGCCGATGTTTGTCCTCGGAGAGGAAAGCAGTTGCAAACTCACGTTGTCTTATTTCGGACGAATACACCATATTGGTTACAGAACGACGTCGAAGGTAACTGAAATCTGTGGAATATTTCTAAATGTGACGCAACAGGAGAAGAAAAAGAAAAATACTTTCGTTAATATGACACCTTCTACCTGCCTTTTCCACTATTATTATTATTATTATTATTATTATTATTATTATATTATTATTATTATTATTATTATTATTATTATTATTATTATTATTATTATTATTCAGAAGATGAAACCTATTCATATGGAACAAGCCCACAGGGGTCACTGACATGAAATTCAAGCTTTTAAAGAATATTAAGGTGTTTATTAGGAAGAAGTAAGAGGAAGTAAAGGGAAATAAAGAAAGAAGAAATCTTACTTACTAAAAAAAACAAAAAAAAAAAAGAAAAAAAAAAAAAAATAAATCAACATAGAGATAGAACTATATTAAAATGCAAGAATAGTCTTTGGCTAGTAATGCATTAAAGTTGCGTTACTTACGAATTCATTCAACAAAATTCGACGGTAATTATTTTAGAAAATAAATGTTTCCCGTGACAATTCACGAGGAAAAAAATTTCGAATACAGATATCAATTGCCATTCATAAATCCGGTAAAATGGAATTATGCCGTCGAGTATTTTTTTTTATTATTGACATAAATAGTTCATCTTTTTTATTTTAGCAGCAGATGTGTTCCATTAATGTCTCGTAATTTTCCTGCTAATGTAAAACCCGTTAGCTCATTTTTGCGGGACATTTGGGGACTAATTCCGATGAGGAGGAAAAAATGGGCTAGAATCTATTATCGCATTAATCGTGTGATGTTTTCAAACGAGAATTCATTAGTTTTTTATATAATACATTTTTTTCATTTAATAAAATCGGGATCATTTCGTTCGACGGGACTCAGGAGGGGTCACTGTATCGTGGGTGATAAAATGCTCCCGTGTTTTTGAGGGTCCAAATAATAATAATAATAATAATAATAATAATAATAATAATAATAATAATAATGTTAACTGAGGAGGAACACCGTTCAGGTTTTTGAAAGTCTTTGTTATATATTTTTACATAGAAATATATTGTTAATATATAATTGTGGATATTTTTTAACAATTTGTTTTCATGAAACTGTGAATTTCTTAACAACAACAACAACAACAACAACAACAACAACAACAACACAACAACAACAACAACTAATAATAATAATAATAATAAAAGTTTTATTTTGCATAAAATATTCTGTAGTGAATTCTATACGTAGAAGTTAAACTACAAAGTACTAAAAAAAGTAGATAAAGAATTGAATAGTGGCAGTGACAGATATTCAAGATTAGGTATTGATGTTATATGTAGAAATAGCGATAGCAAACTATAGATTACTGAATGAATAACACAAGAAAACAAGAAATAATAAGTTAAAAACACGCCGAAAAAGTAGAGTTTTCTGTACAACGTCTAATGCTGTACAAAACCATCAATTATGACTCGGAGCTCTCCAGTTGCTCACCAGATGCGGTAGAGTGAGGATGCGTCCCATGGCTCCGGAAAGCGCTGCCAGATGTACGATCCATGGCTAAATTTAAACTTGAATAAAATAAAAACTACTGAGGTTAGAGGGTTGAAATTTGATATTTTTGATGATTGGAGGGTGGATGATCAAAATACTAATTTGCAGCCCTCTAGCCTCAGTAGTGTTTTGGACCTGAGGGCGGACGGACGGGAAATAGTTTTCTTTTACAGAAAAGTAAAAATTGAACAGGCAATAAGTGACATTATCAGCAGGTTATGGAAAGACTAACAGCTTTATCTGAATGTCTGAACCTTTCCAGTATAAATGTTTTCATTTGAATGATGCGTTTTTACTGATGTTATATGTAGAAGAATAGATAACAGGCAGTAGGGTACTGAATGAATAACACGAGAAACAAAGAGTGCAGGAAATAATAAATAAAGTGTCCAAGATTAGATCCAACTTCGAATAATCCGAAAAACGAGGAGGCAGAAAAGACAAAAATCAGAGGAAAGCAGAAGACGAAGAAGTAGAGAATTACACCGACATATCTTATATCTCGTATATATATATCTGGGAGCCCGTCCGCTACAATAGAAAGAGAAATCCTTACGAGGACGTTCCAAAGGCAGGATCGAGTCCTTATTGCTATCGTTTCTCATTCCTCCCTGCTGCTCCGTCTCGCCTCTGAGAAGATCCTACTGTGCTGATTTCGTATCCTGCTTCCGGTATCGGGGAATATTTTCCTGGAGAGTGCTTGGGTCCTTCCTAGTATTATAATATATTATTCATGTATATATAGGCTTTATATATATAAATATATAATATATATACTATTCATGTATAATATAGATGCTTATTATATATAATATATATATTATATATATATATATATATATATATATATATATATATATATATATATATATATATATATATATATATATATATTTATTGCTTATATATAAAATCTAATATATATTTACATGATATTATGTAAATATATATATATATATATATATATATCGGTATATATATATATATATTCATATATATATATACATATTATATATATATATATATATATATATATATATATATATATATATGCATATATATAAATCTATATATATTTACATGTATGTAATGTAAATATATGTAAAATACACACACACACACACACACACACATATTATATATATATATATATATATATATATATATATATATATATTATATATATATATATATATGTGTGTGTGTATGTGTGTGTGTGTGTGTGTGTGAGTGTGTATCCATGCAATGTATGTTACGTTATGATGTATTAAATGTCTGCCGTAACATAAACAGGTGGTCATACTTAAAAAAAAAAAACAAGTATCCCAGAAAATCTTAAATTTAATGTCGAATCATATATTATATAAGATACGTACAGTGTGTGTGTTTATATATATATATATATATATGTATACTATATATATATCTTATTATATATATATATCTATATATATATATATATATATATATAATTCACATTTGCTATTTTTCAAACCGGCAACTGACAGATAATCCCTTTCATAATACATGCCCGTCTAAACCAGTACCCTGTCCACCCGCCCTTGCCCCCCCCCCCCCGGCCCCTCCCTCTTTCTCAAATCCTCATTTGCGTTGGTAAATGTAAACCGACGACCCAAATAAATGACTGCAGCCTTTCCAAAGCATCGAAGCCCTTGGGAAGAATTAGGTCACATGTCCATTTGGAGAATTAATCTGGGGCTCCCGATCGAGTCACAGCCAGGGAATAGGTCTCTCTCTCTCTCTCTCTCTCTCTCTCTCTCTCTCTCTCTCTCTCTCTCTCCAGCGTCTTTGATCTTAGTAATTGTAACGCAAGATTACTCCCAGTTATTATTTAATCCTCTCTCTCTCTCTCTCTCTCTGGTACCAAACAATTTCTTCTACACTTCCTAGTGGGGGTTTCCTCTCTCTCTCTCTCTCTCTCTCTCTCTCTCTCTCTCTGTACCAAAGAATTTAGTTTACACTTTCTAATAGTGGTTTTCAATCTCTCGCTCTCTCTCTCTCTCTCTCTCTCTCTCTCTCTCTCTCTCTCTCTCTCTCTCTCTCTGGTACCAAAGAATTTCTTCTACACTCCCCAGTGGGGGTTTCTCTCTCTCTCTCTCTCTCTCGTACCAAAAGAATTTAGTTTGCACTTCCTAATGGTGGTTTTTTCAATCTCTCTCTCTCTCTTTGGTACCAAAGAATTTCTTCTACACTTCCTAGTGGGGGTTTCTCTCTCTCTCTCTCTCTCTCTCTCTCTCTCTCTCTGTTATTTAAAAGTATTCGAAGTCAGTCTACTTTCACAAATCTCTGACAGACGTTGTGAAAGATAAAGATATAACTAAAATTAAAATTAATCTTCTTCGTTAAAGAGGTAACAGATACAGATAAGTAACACTTAACGGAATAGAATCTTATCGGATATGACGAGAGAAAAGCCTTCATATCAACTGGGAAAATATCTGTTTGCATAATCGCCTCCCAGGCAACAGTTTCGCCAACTCGGAAATGTTTTTTTTTCTTTTTCCTTTATCGTCGGTTCATACTCGGCGCGAGAATTCGAGAAGGCTCATTACCTCCTTCTCATTATGCTCCGGGACTCATTGCAGGCCCTCACAGCCGGAGGAGGTAAAGGCAGTGTAAATTTGCCCACGACGGAGAAGTTCTTGGCGATGATGGAAACGAGGTATCTTGCAGGTAGCATTTTGGCATAGTCCTTTTTTTCGGAGTTTCGTGTTACGAATTTTTACAGAGTGCAGAGATTTTTTTTAACCATTTGCAATGGTGGTGGATTTAAAATGGGGAGATCTTGAAGTAGAATGGTCTCACATTTTTAGAGTTTTTATCATTCATTTTGTCAATTTGTAATAGTGGGATTTCTGGGGGAGATCTTGGAATTCTTTTTATTTTTTATTTTAGAGATTTTATCACTCATTTATGCCATTTGTGATGGCAGATTTGGTAGAGGAAATCTCGAAATAGAATGGTCTTGAATTTTTAGAGCTTTTATCATTCATTTTCACCATTTGTATTGGTGCGTTTGATGACTGAGTTTTATCACAAGATATAAAATCATTTTTCTAAATTTCGTAATATGAATTTTTCAAGTGAGTGGAGATTTTCAATCGTTTGTCATGATGGATTGGACAGGAGGAATCTTGAAGAAAATACATTTTCAGTTTTATCATTAAAAATAAATGTATGAGGGTTTCTGTTCTCTCAGGTATCGTTTCCCCATAAATCATATAAATGGCTTGCATATATCTTTCAAAATAATGCCACTATCCTAATTTTATCATAATTATAATTAATATAATTACTACACATTCTCGTTGCGTGCCATCAGAGGTTGGCAAATACTTTGAAAAGTGTGTAAAATTTTATCTTTACTTTTTTCTTTGGGAAAAATGAAAAAATTGAAGTCCTTTTTCTTGCCATCAGAGGTAAAATATATCTTGAGAAAAGTGTCAGAAGAAGTTTTGCTTTTGTTTTGCCTTTAAGAAAAATTAAAGTCCTGCTGCCTGCCATCAAAGGTGAAATAAATGTTCAAAAATGAATTTGAAAAGTTTAAGTATTTTTTCCCTTTTTCTAGCGTTGAAAGACTTCATAGGTCCTAAAACGATTGGCCTTTGGCCTAAATTTTTATATTGCATTCAATTAAACCTTTTGATGCTTGTAACTGGATCTCTTACCTGGCTATCCAACTCACTCTTTTTCACTGTGTTAGTCACGGGATGGCCGAAAGTATTCAGTAATTGGTTAGACAAGCTAAACATAAAATCAATTTTTAAAAATCAAATTACGTTTAGTATTCAACCACAAGTCTGATTCCCCAAAATTAAAGAACGATTTTGTAATTATAAAAAGTTCTCACCAGCGAAAATCCAACGAAAGAGAAGGTAGCACGTCCCGAAAAAGGGATTAAAAATGGCACGTTGAGAGATTTCACTCATCTTAATTAAGTTTTAGAGTGAATCCAATAACGCTACTCGACTTGCATTAGTAAGTTACACCCTGCAATATGCATCAGATTGCGACTAAAGCGAATGGCGATCCTTGTGCTGAATTAACATGCAAATTGCATCATGAATCCACTCTCGCACAAGGTTTGATCTGATTTGACGAAATTCGGGCTGTCAAGACACGCACAAGGGGACAGTTTTGTCTACTCAGCTGCTTTAGACAGTGAAGAGGAGTTAGAGTGGATGGACAGGAAGGTAGAGAGATCCAGAAAATAAAGACTGACTTGGGGGAAAACCTCACAGTTGCAGTGGTAAGTGGGTAGCAATTTTGAAGAGCGGAACGAAGGTCAGTCAAATATAGCCGCAAGGGACTTAAAACACCCTTTAGTGATTCCTACAGTGCGCCACTTGAAGTGCACTGACGGTACTACCCTGCTACGGGCCTCTCGTGCAACGTACAATACATAAAACTCTTATTTCATTATCAAAAGTTAAAAAGATCCCTCACGATATACGTAGCAAATATCGACGTACTACATTTAATTTA
>NC_087208.1:50475234-50502734 GCF_015104395.2 Macrobrachium nipponense | reverse complement strand
ACATACAGGATAAAACGAGAACCCATTCGTTGGCCATCGTCACAGGACACATCATCCGGACCTAAGGTAAGATTTTGTTCAAAGAAAATAGCATTTACAAACACTTTGACATTGACTGTTAACACTTATTATTCGTACAAAGCCAAGAATTTCATTAATTTGCAGAAATAAAGGTGTCTTTTGCTCTCTTTCTCTTTATCTCTTGCTCTCTTTCGTTCGCTTAAGGTCCTTCAAGCTTATTCGTTCCAACTCGATGGAGGTCATTTGCTCAGTTGCTCGCTCTTGCTCACTCTCACTCGCTCACGCTAATTCACTCCTGCTCACTCATGCTCATATTCTCACTTGCTCGCTCATTAGCTCGCTCTTGCTCACTTGCTTGCTCACTCTCCACTCGCTCGCGCGCTCTCTCTCTCTCTCTCTCTCACGCGTGCTCTAGCTCATTTGGTCGCTCACTCTCGTTCTCTCGCACTCGGTCACTCACTCTCACTCGCTCGTGCTGCTTCGCTCGCTCGTTCTTGCTCTCACGCTCTCTCATTGCAGATTCCATTAGCTCCGGGCAAAGGTGAATTACGCGTAATTAGAAGTCATTGACTGTTTACCTTTTCAGGGCTTCAGAGTCAAAATTAATATACATTATTCCTTTCATAATGACCGTCAGGCTTTTTGCAGTCAAACTCACTTTTGATCTTCCGTATTTCATTAGCTTTTTGTTGTCGCGTCTATTTTATCGTCTTCGTTTCATTCCGGAAGACGTTTTTGATGTGGTGGAAATGGGAAATAATGCGTCGTTCTCAAGGTTATTGGCTAAAAATGTGTAATTAACCTGGCGTGCTATAGTGTGATGTATCTGTGGAATATATATATATATCATATATATATATATATATATATATATGTATTATATATATATACGATATATATCATATGTCATATGGTATATATATATATATATATATATATGACCTCCTATATATATATATGATATCTGGCGAAAAGCAGTTCACTACTAATATATCAGGATTTGCTCTAAGACTGTTATCAATTGCCTGCTAATAGCAGTAACTGTAAACAGCATGAATAATGATAATAATGGAATTCTGCAAATATTTCAATAACTAGACACTACGTAGACTCTTTGCTCATATTATGGAAATCTCTCTCTCTCTCTCTCTCTCTCTCTCTCTCTCTCTCTCTCTCTTCCCCCCTCACGTCCTACCTGATTACATTTCATTTATTGTCGTAGGTAGAGCACTTGTTTTAACATGACCAATACAAAACAGGTAAATGGCAAAGGTATTTTAATCAAATAGACGTCGTCTGACTGAGCGGAAATAATCAATTCACTCGCATAAACAAAATTCAAACATCACAAATAATTGCCTTTGCTTAATTAGAGACGAATCGTTGACATTATGTTTCACTGTGGCTAACATTTGACTGTAGTACGCGTGGCGTCATCAAAGGAATGGATCTCCACAAACAAGTCGTCATTAGTTGTAAATGATTACGAAAAACAAAATTAATGAGAGACAGAAATGGCCTCCATTATTCTTTGTTCACAGTACCCTGGGATGATAGGCTGCATTTTGCAACCAAATCTGTCATCAAACTTTGCTTGAATCTTTCATTCTTTCTTTCCCTTTAGCTTTTCCTATTTCTATATGGGGTCGCGGTTTCTGGTCAGCCTTCTCCTCCATCTTCCTCTGTCCTGTACATCTTCTTTTCTTAGACCCTTTTCCTTCGTGTCACTCAATAATTTATCTTTTCACCCGAACTTTGGCCTTCCCCTCCCTCTTCTGCCGTTCTCCTCCATGTTCATAACCCTCTTACATAGACGTGTTCATCTTCTCTTTGCTTGAATATCGCCCGAAAATATATCTGTTTACCCTCTCCTACGATATGGTAGTAATGATCGAATGTGAACATGTAATTGTAATTGTACTAATAACCACAGCGCCCTCATAGCTCCTCCAAATGCAAGAATATGAAGTCATATTCGAACTGGTATTCGGAGTATCCTGCTACCGGACATTATAATTACTTCATGTTATTATTATTATTATTATTATTATTATTATTATTATTATTATTATTATTATTATTATTATTATTATTATTCAGAAGATGAACCCACCACAGGAGCCACTGACTTTAGATTCAAGCTTCCAAAGAATAATATGGTGTTCATTGGAAAGAAGTAACAGAAGATAATGGGAGATACAGAAAGAAAGAAGAGGTCACTTATTAAAGAAAAATAAGTTGACAGATTAATAAATAAATTAAAATGTTATTAGGTTATCAAAATAAAAAGATAATTGTATTCTTGCATCAGCACCTTACTCCAATTTGAGAAGCTAAGAGGGCATTGCGGTTATTACAAATACATACGTAAACGTGTATGAAGCAAAATATACAATATGTTCTCTGTACACCATCAGATGTTGGAAAACTGCTCTAAATTAAGTATTTCAGTTATCTCATATTCTAAATAGTCTTCCTTGTGTTCAAGAAGAACGTTAGTTCTCTACTGTACAAGCTGTCAAAGTTAGAATGAATGTGAATCACCATTAGTATGTAAACAAATTGGTAGTATTATCAGTCATGGCATGCCTCTCTCTCTCTCTCTCTCTCTCTCTCTCTCTCTCTCTCAATATATATATGTACATATATGTACATATAAGTAATGTATACATGTACAGGGTGTCCATAAAGTCCCAGTACCATTCTGTATATACATATATATGGTGGAGTGGGTAAAAGCTTCACTGACGTTCCTGGATTTGTATGGTGTCCTAGGTTCGCGCCTGGGCGCCGACCATTCTATTATCGCCGAATAAAATTCCCCTTCGGTTAAGCATATATGAAAATATTTTAATTCCGAGGTAGAGTGAATTAGATATTAAAGGACATTTGTAGCTCGATGTATGTATATGAATCACGGTAATGTGATATAACATATATATGTATATATATATATATATATATATATATATATATATATATATATATACATATATATATATATATATATATATATATATATATGTGTGTGTGTGTGTGTGTGTGTGTGTATATATATATGTAAATATATATATATATATATATATATATATATATATATATATATATCTATATATACGTATATATATATATATATATATATATATATATATATATATATATATATACAGACATATATATCTGTGTATGTGAGTGATTCTCCTAGAAGACTTATCATCAAACATTCGTCACCTCATTTAAGAGCAAGACAATGAGCTAAACCGTTGTAATCCCCCCAATAAATTCTATCCGTCTGCTTCGCAACCTGTGCATCAGACCATCTAATCTCGACGTGAAATAACAGATGTCACATTAACCGCGCCAACCCTCTCCACCACCGTAGCGATATAAATTCACGAAAGTATTTATTAGTCTCTGTGCGGAAGCGTCATTCCTTTTAATAACACCGGGATTTGTGCGAGTCATTTGGAGAAGGGATGAAGCATTAGTTCAACTTTACGACCTTCAAGGGGAGGCTGGGGGTGGGGGTGGGGGGTTCACGTCACCCTGGGGAAAGGAGATTAGGGCAGTTCTTTGCTCGGTTTTATTGGCGTTCGGGTTATTTATCTGTGTGTGTGTGCGTGTGTAGCTTAAGTTATATGAATACAGGAAGGGTATGTATCAGAGTAGGCAGTGGGTGTTAGTATGCATGTATATGTAAATTTATGTATGTATGTATATATACTATATATATATGTGTGTATTTTTAATATATACTTTATATATATATATATATATATATATATATATATATATATATATAGATATATAATATATATATTTGTCCTGCGCAAATGTATCATTACTAGAAGGACGTCATTATAACTAGATGGTATCTAGCGAGTTATTTATTCAATAAATAACTGCTAGATTCCATCCAGTTTTAATAAGGTCCTTCTAGAAATATATATATATATATAATATATATATATATAATATATATATATATATATATATATATAAGCGAATACCACAGGAAAATGATAGTCAGTAGTCGTAGCGCTTTCGTGTTAACTAAGACATTGTCAAGGAACGAATGAAATACAGTTGGAGAGAAAGTTATCAGGTAATCAACAAGATCAAGAATACCAGATGATTAATTGTCAAAAGGGTAAAAATTAAAGAGATAATCCAGGATTATCGAATATCACACGGTCACAAACCTAAACATAGATTTAACCCTAACAGAAACTACAAAGTATTCGTATAGTCCAAAACATGTAAAAACTGATTATATTAATTTTATTGCTTATATTTATCTACAACTTTTTTCATTATGAAGGCATCAAGTTTAAATAAAGCAAGACTTAAATTTAGAACATTTCCATTATTTGACTTGATGAAACAAGATTCAATGACATTCCTTTTAACTGTGTCATTACATGGGATTAAGGCTCTTGTTTGACTCCAGTTAATTGGATGATCTAAATTTCTCATATGTACGAATAATGCATTCGATATTTTCCCAGTTCTCACAGAATATTGGTGCTGTTTGAGACGTTGCGAAAGAGATTTACCGGTTTGTCCGTAATAGACTTTATCACACTTTTTGCAAGGAATTTCATTTATGCAGCCTGAAAGATCTTTAGAAGAATTTTTTATTTCTAAACTCTTGACATTAATATTACTGAAATCAACATTTATGTTAAAAAGCTTTAAAATTCTAGGAATTTCTAAAAACCTTTCATCATAGGGTAATTTTAGAATGTTATGCTTACTAAATTCAAGTTTGTCATTAGTTGAATAAAATGTTTTCCTAGCTCTTTTCCATGCCACATCTACAAAAGTCCTGGGGTATTTAAGTTTCAATGCAATATCATAAATAGTTTTAATATCATCGTCAATAAACAGCGGGCTACAGACAAGTAAAGCCCTTAGGAACATCCCAGAAAAAACAGAGAATTTAACATTTTGATGGTGATTGGAGTAGTAATGAACAAAAGAGGCAATCTTAGTTGATTTCCGAAAGACTGAAAAGGTGAAATTTCTATCATTTCTAATTACAATTTCTTTCTTCGTCTACAGTAAATTTTATAGAAGGGACTAGATTATTGAGATTATTAAGGAATTCCTGGAGATTTTCGTGAACCGGCCAAATAAAGAAAATATCATCCACATACCTAAACCATATAACTCTTTTTGGGGCAAAATTCTTGGTAAGAGTTTTGTCTAAAAAAATTCTATGTAAATATTGCTATTGACAGGAGATAAGGGATTACACATAGCCATGGATTTCTGACTATCATTTTCCTGTGGTATTTGCTTATTTAATGAAGTCATGTGCATCTACTGTGATTTTTTAAGCCTATATATATATATATATATATATATATATATATATATATATATATATATATATATGTATATATCTATATATATATAAGTCATATCACATTACCGTGATTCATATACATACATCGAGCTACAATGCCCTTTAATATCTAATTCGCTCTACCTCGGAATTAATATATTTTCATATATGCTTAACCGAAGGGGAATATTTCTTTACGATAAATAGATTTGCCTATACCTGGGCGCGAACGCAGGAGACATTCAAATCCAGGCACGTCAGTGAAGCTCTGCCACCCCACCACCACCGCGAGAGGTAGAGCGAATTAGATATTAAAGGACATTGTAGCTCGATGTATATATATATATATATATATATATATATATATATATATATATATATATATATATATATATATGCATATACTTAAAAACCTTAATTCCTAATACGAATTCCTAATATTATAAACGGAAAAGAAAATATGAATATAAATTCAAACTCATCTAACAATGACATTAGAATTTCATTCTTCACATCTAACGAACAAGAATCTTTTCCCCTTTTTATATAAGTACTCACACCTCAAAAAAGGCCTGTGCTTTAATACCACACAAAACAACGAACAAGACTAGAGATATTAATTTTCTGATAAAATTCACACTTATGTTTACGGTTATCAGTATAAAACTCCAGGCTATGAGTGAGGCCTCTCCATGACAATTGTTCAAATGAGCCTATGGAGAGAAAATGCCAAGGGCTTTGATACCAAAGAAATCACTTTCATATGGTTGGTATTATACCCAAATGCAGTTACCCAGAGTTGTCCAGCATTCCTTTTAACACTGACCTAACTGACCGGAATGTAAATGTTGCTTATTTAAAGATACAGAAATCATCTATATAGTAATATTCCACATGGGCTTGTTTCCTTTCCCTCTGATAAAATCATAGAAACAAGAACGAAATCAGTAACTTTGTTACTCTCTCTCTCTCTCTCTCTCTCTCTCTCTCTCTCTCTCGGCCAGCAACGACGACCAGTAAACAGTGAGCAATAATTGCAAGCATATAAAAGCACTAAAAGGAAGGGTACAACGGAATAAAACGTTTAATAGGATTTCATTTTACATACAGCAGCACACCTGCATAGCCTGCACCCTCTCTCTCTCTCTCTCTCTCTCTCTCTCTCTCTCTCTCTCTCTCTCTCTATCATCCAACTCGCTATAAAGTTACATGGTGATTCCTCTATATAGATCCCTCTGGAAGTAACGATTTGTTTGTTTACGGTCCTCTGCCGCTATTGTGGAAGGGCATGTTCCCATCACAGTCAAACATGTGTTTCTGATATGTTTGTGGCATGTCTATGACATGTTTATGTCATGATTAGGACAGAAATACAATATGATTATGACAGTTCTGTATGCCACATCATAGTTAAACATGTCTTTGTGGCATGTCTATGACATGTATATGACATGATTAGGACAGTAATACAACATGTTTATGACAGTTCTGTATGTCCACATCATAGTTAAACATGTCTTTGTGGCATGTCTATGACATGTATATGACATGATTAGGACAGTAATACAACATGTTTATGACAGTTCTGTATGTCCACATCATAGTTAAACTTGTTTCTGACATGCTTGTGACATGTCTATGACATGTATATGACATGTTTATGACATGGATGCAACATGTATATGACACCTCGGTAACAATGTTGGAAACAAACACGTCAACGACCTTAAGTGGAGAACGCACCTTTGGAAATTGTTTTGATAACACTAAGAAACCCTGGTTCTGTCTACGTATGAGTCCCTGACTTATTTTCAAACTGTTTCATGATGTGTTTACAGTTTCCGCGTTGGACGAGTGGTTTTTCACGATCGGCTACCAATCCGGTGGTCCAAAGTTCGATTCTCTGATCGGCCAACGTGGAATCAGAGGAATTTATTTCTGGTGATAGAAATTCCTTCCTCAGTGTAATGAGGTTCGGATCCCACAATAAGCTGTAGGTCCCGTTGCATGGTGACCAATTGGTTCTTAGCCACGTAAAAAATATCTAATCCTTCGGGTCAGCCCTAGGAGACCTGTTAATCAGCTCAGTGGTCTGGTAAAACGAAGATATACATATGATGTGTTTACGATAAGTTTACGATAAGTTACGGACATGCTTATCGCTAACATATTGCAAACAAGTGGAATGTACTTAATAACACTAGTACTGAGAACTGGTTCTATGTGTGAGCCACTGACTTGTATTCAACCTGACATGTTTCTGACGTGATTTACGGTAATGTGGACCCATCCTAACTTGCCCTTTCAACTTTCCTGTCCCCAAATATTCATTTGATATTCTTGTCCTTTTTTCAATTGCTTTAGTTTCTACTTAAGATGAAGGGGGTTAGCACAATATATATATATATATATATATAATATATATATATATATATATATTTATATATATATATATATATATATATACAGAAGAGAATACCACAGGAAAATGACAGGCAAAAAGTTCTGACTATAATTTTCCTGTGGTATTCGCTTATATACTGAAGTCATGTGCTTCTGCTGTGATTCTTACATATGATATATATATATATATATATATATATTATATATATATATATATATATATATACTATATATATATATATATATGTACAACAGTGTTCTGTGCTTATATGCATGCAAAATCAAGATTATCCCTCATATGCATACACAGTATCTGCATTGTATCTTCTGTCCTTGTAAAACTCTGCGGTTGTAAATTTTATGATAACGAAAACAATTACTTAATATCTTTCGTTAAATATTGCCCAAGAATATATAGGCCACAGAACCAACTTTCGTTCGCCTTCTGTCTCAACGAACTCCGGGAAATTTATTCAATCCGTCTGGACGAATATGTCGCATCTATTCCACGAACCAGGCGAAGAAACGCGTCGTAGCATTGCTTGAAACTGAACAGATAAGCGCCATCAATTCCTTAATAGCCCACAAGGGAGGACTCTCTCTCTCTTCTCTCTCTCTCTCTCTCTCTCTTCTCTCTCTCTCTCTCTCTCGTTGGCCGGAACTCATAGTTTATTTTAATCTCTAATAGCTCTGTGACTCCCCGTCTGAACTGGGTATATATTTTTATGAGCAGAACATAAGGGATATATATATATATATATATATATTTATATATATATATATATTTTATACATATATATATCTATATATATATAATAAAAACACATATATATACATATATATATATATATATATATATATATATATATATATATATATATATATATATACAAAAAATCACCATAACGTGACTGGAAAATCTTCAAGTAATCAAAGTCCACAATTATGTAAAATGTGTATTAAAAATACATAAAATTCGGGAGCTTTCGTCTACTTGATCAGTAGACCTCATCAGCCGTACTGATTTTTCTTTTCTTTCAAAAAATTATATACAAAAAAGTTACGAAGGGCAGGCAGGACTCTGGAAACGTCTCCAAGGGAGATAACCACCAAAAACAAACTCTCTTAATTATGTTATTCCCTCGTTCAAATGTCTGGCCAAAAGACGAGCCGTTCGTCGTGGTTGAACAATACCTCCTCTGTGTGTTCGGCTGTTCCCTCGTCCACAAACTTCTGCATCGGCACCTGCAATGGGGGTTCTTCCTTCCAATGCCTGGGCAAGAGAAAGAGAGACAACCTGGGCAGTAGAAGTGGTGCAAACAACGTCTGTTCTAATATTTACAGTTTTAAGAACCAAATAATTTAAAAATGCATCCTCTTGGGTAAATGATTTGTTAAAATCAAACACGTTTAAAATATTAATAAGAGCCCCTTCAACTACTCTGCGTCTACTTGCGTTATTATCTTTGTAAATTACTCTCGCTCCTTCCCAGTCAATTACATGCCCTAACTCTAACGTATGTCTGGCAACTGAACTATATTTCGATCCCAAACCTACATGATCGCTTATGTTCCTCTAATCTTATACCTAATCCCCTGCCAGATTCCCCATAATAACCCTTATTTTTGCAATAAGGGTACCACATAAACTCCAACGTCATCTTTCCTTTCTTTTTCATGATTCCTAATCAACTTTGATTTTAACGAGGTATTATACCTAAAAGCTAAATTTTAACGAGGTATTATACCTAAAAGCTAAATCCAACCTATTTTCCCATATCTTTTGAAGACCAAGAATGTTTAAGCTTATACCGAAGGACAGTCAGGAGGTGGACGTCTTTTTTGAGGTGCAAGAATCAACTTAAATTCCTGAAAAGATGTGAAGAAGAGTTAGTGATGCCTAAGACATATGGCTCCGTGGTGGCCTCCTCTTTTAGTGGAGAGGCTTTCTCGGATTTTCAGCGCTTGTTTCTGAAGGATAAGATTCTGCAGTGCCAAACCGAGTGTGAAGATCGTCACTTCGAGCTAAGGCGGTTGCAGGCTGAGCTGAGGAGTTTGCTTCAATCAGATGTGTTTGAAGGCACCAGGCGGAGAATGGGTGAGATAGCCATCCCGAGGGGAGTGGTGCATTTTCGTATTTTAATGGATAAATTAGACAGGTTATGTAGAAACTCACCATGGTCGAAGGTTTTTAGGGAAGGTCTCATTTTAAATCTATCTTCACTTGTTTTAACCACTGAAGAAAAAGAAGCCTTGTGTTTAGGGTTCAATTTTTGCATGGGTTCTGGGGATAATTTTCTAGTTGAAGGACTAAGCATTATTAATAGATTCAATTATCAAAATCAAGATTCTCAAATTAATTTTTTAAAGGGATGTTTGGCAGCCTGTGCTATTGAACCACAGAAAACAGTGTTACCCCGCAGACACAGAGATGCGATTAGCAGGTTGGGTAGAAATAAAGAAGTTAAAATTATGAAGGCAGATAAGGGTGGGGCAGTTGTTATTATGAACATTGATGATTACAATAATAAGATTTTTAGATTATTGGATGATGAAAATACATATACGAAGCTTGTATCGATTCCTTCGATTAGTGAAATACAGAAAGAATTTAACAGGCAGCTTAAGGCTATCAGCAGCCGGGTTATGGATAGAGATTTGCGTGACAATTTACTTAAAATGACTTCTGATAAGAATCCATTCCTTCCGTATTTTTATAACATACCTAAAGCACACAAAACGGGGTGCCCATTGAGACCATAGTGTCAAACGTGTGGGGTGCTCCTCAGTCAAAGTTAGCTAAAATGGTTAGCTACGATTCCTGAGTAATTTCTTGGGTAAATTCTCCCCTTCTCATTTACGTCTTCATTCATCAGATTTTATTGAGAGAATACGGAATATAGGCCATTGCGAGGGCAAAATGATTAGTTTAGACGTTAATGCATTATTTACAAATGTCCCATTAGATTTCGTTTTAAACAAACTCAAGGAAAAAGAAAGGGAGGGTACCTTTAATCCACAAATTCCTGTTGACATTTTAATTGATTTGCTTAAGCTTTGTGTTAGTTCAACTGTATTTAGCTTCAGAGGGCAGGGTTACCGACAAAAATTCGGAATAGCTATGGGGTCACCATTATCTCCAGTGTTGGCTAATCTGTGCATGGAATTGTTTGAAGCTGATTTAGTTAGCCGTTGTCCTGAGGACATTAAGCCTTTTCTATGGGTCAGATTTGTTGACGATATCTTTTTGATCTATAAAGGTATTCAGTTTAATCGTTTTTTTAGAATTTGTTAATAACTTGATGCCATCCATTAACTTTTCAGTTGAATTTGAGGTCGACAATAATTTGCCATTTTTGGACGTTCTGGTTCACCATGACCCTGTTACTTTGAACTTTACATTAGTGTATACAGAAAAGACACCAATGCAGAAATGTACATTCATTTTATTCATACCATAGCCAACGTATAAAGTCTAATGTAATCGTCAACATGGTAACGAGAGGGCTTCGGATTTGTGATCCACAGTACATAGACAAGGAAATGAAACATATAAGAGAGGTTTTCACGAGACTGGGATACCCAAAATATTTTATTGACCAAGCGTACCAGGCTAGAAAAAACTTTTTATAATCCACCGACCGGGAAATGTGAATTCAAAAGTAGTCAGTGTATTCCGCTTCCTTATCACCATAGTTTGGAAAGGGTGCAACATTTATTAAAACAGAATAGGGAAAATAGGTTGGATTTAGCTTTTAGGTATAATACCTCGTTAAAATCAAAGTTGATTAGGAATCATGAAAAAGAAAGGAAAGATGACGTTGGAGTTTATGTGGTACCGTGTAAAGATTGCAATAGGGTTATTATGGGAATCTGGCAGGGGATTAGGTATAAGATTAGAGGAACATAAGCGATCATGTAGGTTGGGATCGAAATATAGTTTCAGTTGCCAGACATACGTTAGAGTTAGGGCATGTAATTGAACTGGGAAGGAGCGAGAGTAATTTACAAAGATAATAACGCAAGTAGACGCAGAGTAGTTGAAGGGGCTCTTATTAATATTTTAAACGTGTTTGATTTTAACAAATCATTTACCCAAGAGGATGCATTTTTAAATTATTTGGTTCTTAAAACTGTAAATATTAGAACAGACGTTGTTTGCACCACTTCTACTGCCCAGGTTGTCTCTCTTTCTCCTGCCCAGGCATTGGAAGGAAGAACCCCCATTGCAGGTGCCGATGCAGAAGTTTTGGACGAGGAACAGCCGAACACACAGAGGAGGTAGTTCAACCACGACGATCGGCTCGTCTTTTGGCAGACCAACATTTTTGAACGAGGGAATAACATAATTAAGAGAGTTTGTTTTGGTGGTTATCTCCTTGGAGACGTTTCCAGAGTCCTGCCTGCCCTTCGTAACTTTTTGTATATAATTTTTGAAAAGAAAAATCAGTACGGCTGATGAGGTCTACTGATCAAGTAGACGAAAGCTCCCGTCTTTTATGTATTTTTAATACACATTTTACATAATTGTGTACTTTGATTACTTGAATATAATATATATATATATATCTATATATATATATATATATATATATATATATATATAATATATATATATATATATATATATACAGTTTGCATGAAGCTATCTCATAATTCCTTTGATTCACTGTAAGCTTTCAGCCTTGAGACTGTTATGCAGCGTATTAAATAACGCTCTCGCTCTCTCTCTCTCTCTCTCTCTCTCTCTCTCTCTCTCTCTCGCGGTTCTTCCATCCTATGACATAAATGTCCAGTAGTCAGTCACTCGAATCTTTCTTATTGATCACTGAATGTCAACGAAATCGTTTCTGCAATATATCGCTTTGGAATGGAGGGTTGAAAAAGGAGGCCGGTGCGTAAGATGTACAGCGTTGCTTTGGTTTACTGAGGGTGGTTGGAAATGCAAGAGAGGAATGCGACATTAATATCAATATCTATATATTATATTATATATATAGATATAGTATATATATATATATATATATACTATATATATATAGTATATGTATATATATACAACAAAAAAATCCAAACACATTCCAACAGGAGTTCCAGCAAGACAACTACTGACATGATTAATTGTTGGAAACGTTTCGTCTCCCCAAGACATAGGCACATCCTCCGCCTGGAATTAGAACTTTTTCATTTATTTAAAAGCATTAATCTAAAATAAAAAAGCTATAAAATACAAATATGAATTCTTATTTGTGTTTTTAAAGTTTTTCTAATCTTAGTTTAATGTTTTTAGTCACAAAAATTTTAATTTCATACTGATGATGTCCCAATGTCTTGGGGCACGAAAACGTCCTCCATAAATTAGTCATGTTAGCTGTTGTTTCTTGGTGGAACCCCTGTGGAATACATAATATATAGATATATATATATATATATATATATATATACTATATATATATATATTATACTATATATATATATATATATATATATATGACACACCTCATGACCTAAGGCCGGTCATATTTATACATCTGCTCTAAAGAATAAATCAACCAAAAATTCAGGACGTTCCTTCCCAAGGTGTCATCGCCCTTAAAATCCCGTGGAGAAAGGGTTAACTTCAGGTGAATTCGAGACTGAAATGCCCTTCATGCACAGGTCTCAACTTTCTTGCTCTGATTCCCAGTGTCTGATGCATTGTGTATTCACTCCATAAATATTCCTTTGTAGCACCAAGGTCTGAAGATTAATCTCTCTCTCTCTCTCTCTCTCTCTCTCTCTCTCTCTCTCTCTCTGTATAAACTATTCATGTGCAACCTCCAGCCTTGGAGAGAAATCCATTTGGCAATTCATTCGGAGGTGTAAATCCTCAGGGTTTTGCATTATTTTGGTTTTCGGCTGAGAAAAAGATACAACTGTTTGTCCATGGATTTTGCTGCACCACAAGCCAGCAGGAAAGGTGACGTTAGTGGTGGATATGATTGAGTGACTGAACGACTGAGTGTTTGACTGAGAGTGGTTGATTAATTTGACAGATATGTCTGTGCGGACTGGGCCGCAAAGTGATTGATATAGGTTTAGTCATGTACGCCGTTGCAAAAGCATCCGAAAATAGACAAAAAATTAAAAAAACCTGAAGATAAGGTAAAAATTGTGAAAATTGTATAAAAGTCTGAAAATAAGGTTAACAATTCTGAAAATAAGGCAAAATTCTGATAATAAGTAAAAATAAGTAAGAAAAAATGTGGTGAAATGCTGAAAATAGGATCAGATTCCCTAAATAAGGAAAATATTTTTTAAAATAAGGTAAAAATTCTGAAAATTGGGTAAAAACTTTGAAAATACGATTGAAATTCTGAAAACAAGTAAAGATTCTGATAAAAAAGCAAAAATAATGATGAAAAATAAGGTAAAACTGCTGAAAATAAATTAAAAATTTCTGAAAATAAGGTTAGAAATGTATGAAAATAAAGGAAAAATTTTGAAAAAATCTAACATTTCTGAAAAAAGGAAAAGTTTCTGAAAATAAGTTACATTAACTCTGACAATAAAGCTAAAACTTCTGAAAGTCAAGCTATCAAAAAATATGGTGTTCATTTGAAAGAAATTACAGAAGATGATAAAAAGTACAGAAAGAGGAAATAAGTAATTAAGAAAAAAGATATAACAACTTGATAATTAACAGGTAGAATTATAAACAAATTATTGAATTACAAGGAACGCTATTTTAGAGTATAGAAACGCACAGCATCTTCGCTTGAATTTTGGAGGTTCTAAATAACTGACTGTTTGGAAGCCCATAATTAAATTCAGTTGTTGATTCCATTGAAGAGTTACGTAGCTCTTTCAGTCCCTCAATTTCCTCTATTTTCATGAACTGTAACTTTTGCATATCTATGCATATGCAGTTCTTCATTCGTATGCACTTGCAGATAGACACCCAAATGCTTTCGAAATTCCCCGGCAGACTTCGTTAGATTGGGGAAGCGTGTTGAAGGTTCACGGGATGCTGCTCACATTTTGAGGAATTTCAACCTCTCACGAATTCATCCGTGTGGTGGGTATATAGAATGGATATGCTTTAAGCTACAAATGTCCTTTAATATCTAATTCACTCTACCTCTCGTGATAGCTGTGTGGGTAGAGCGCTTTACTGTACGTCCTCATTTCTTAGTTCAAAGGTTCGCTCCCGTGAGCCGACGAAATTATTATCAACTAAAAAATTCCCCTTCGGTTAACATATGCGAAAATATATTAATTCCAAGGTAGAGTCAATAAGATATTAAAGGACATTTCTAGCTTAATGCGTATATATGAATCACGGTGATGTGTCAGACTCATAGAATTTATATATATATATATAAACCAGAATGTCATCATCTACTTAATTGTTAAAGCGAGTCATTTGTTAAATTTCTTATCTTGACTCCTTCTTAGCTAAGCCTGAACAAGTGTATCCCACATAAACTTTGTCCCTTTCAATATTAGATGTTAAACAGGATTCATTTTCTGCTTTCTATAATAACATTTGAACTCAAGATTCCCTCTGGTATACACTGACATTCTTGTCCTATCATGCAAAGTTAATTAGGGTGTTTTCAACTTTAGAAATAGATAGAATTTTGCCGTGCATTCTTGAGAGTAACAATATTGTAAACAACGTTATATATATATATATATATATATATATATATATATATATATATATATATATATATATACACATTCTATTTTGTAGCCTTTATCCTCGATTCCACGCAATCATGAAAAGCTAATAAGGGCGTTTTCCACTTTAGTTATAGAGATATTTGCCCATATAGTCGTATGATCCAGAAAAGTTACAATACCGTAAATAATAATTAAATATACCTCCTATTTCATTTCTGTTTATTTATATCCCTTTTCCTCGATCCCACATACCAGAATCGCCACAAGGGACATCTAATCATACGGAGGGAATCTGAATGTGGCCTCTGCCTTGGAAAACATGGAATGACATATGTCATCCTTCCGCCTTTTCCCGGAGACCATCAAACCTTCACATTGTGAAGGTTCCATCTTCCCAGATCTGCTCAGAAACTGCACGTCTTCTGCGAGTACCCGACCATGTACCGTCGCCCTCTGATTCCCCATCATCGTTCTGCCATTTTCATCGCTCTCTCTCTCTCTCTCTCTCTCTCTCTCTCTCTCTCGTCGCGGCGAGAATGTAGGAATGGAATGGCGTATATACAATTTAGGCCAGAGGCCAATAAGCGCTGGGATCTATGATAAGACCATTCAGCGCTGAATGGGAAACTGAGAGTGATAAGGTTTGAAAGGTGTAACAGGAGGAAAACCTCGCAGTTTCACTGTGAAACAATTGTTATTAGAAGACTGAGGAAAGTAAGGTTAGGCAGATAGAGAATAGGAACGTGGGTACAGTAAGAGGAATGTAACGGGTTACATCTAGGGGCCGAAGGGGCGCTACAAATAACCTTAAGTAATGGCTACAGTGCACCGCTTGAAGTGCAGTATTTGGGACTATCCCCCACGGGTAAGGTGATATGTATATATATATATATATATATATTATATATATATATATATATATATATATATATACACACACACATTTATATGGACGTGTGCGTGTGCGTCCATGATTGTTACTTGCAAGGTCCTTTAAATATACTCCTAGTATATTTAAAGGACCTTGGTTACTTGTCATGTCATGATAAGGAAAGAAGTTATTGAAAATTTCCTTAAAGGATCCATTACTATTATCATAATTGGTGATATAAAAAATAACAACAAAAGTTTTACGTAAATTTAAACGTATTAAAAAATTAAAAGTAACTTAAGTTGGAATTACGTACGCAAAGAACTCCATAAATAACGCCAATTTTACTGACGGTCTCCATGAGATAATCACGTGAAAGAGAGAGAGAGAGAGAGAGAGAGAGAGAGAGAGAGAAATTCCATCTTCAACTTCCATTCTTCCTCCTTTCCGTCTGGCCGTCGTAAAACTTCAGCTCATCCTCTGTATCAACAATGATTCCATTCATGCGAATTCAGACGTAGAGGGACACCGTAGTAAAACTCTGCCGTCTGTTTTCATTAGATTTATGAATGAAAAAAACGCTCGCGTTTTTTACCATTTCCTTTCCACCGTTTTCTATGCCGGGTAAAGAAGGATGTCCCATTGGCTGTGTTTGTACGAAAGACACAGACACTCAGGCAAACACAGAGGGGGTTCATATTCTCTTTCTTTCATCTTACTTTCCTCAACCTTCTGCCCATAAGTTCCAGCGCTTGACATTTTGTCATAAGTTTCATATTCTAATATACCTCATCTCATGATTTAGATATGGTTTGCTTTCTTGACATTTGCCAAAACTGTATTTCATGTCTTATGTGTGCGTATAGATTTGTATAGATGCTCTGAACTGTAGTCAGTTCTTAACAAGCGTGCCATTATTTGCAGAGACTATAATTTTAATTAGAATTTGAGTCAATCTAGACCCCTTCTTTTTCTCTTCAAGCAACCTTCTCAGGAATAAGGAAGAATGATCCGCCGTTCTTGTTATTTACTACTTCTAGTCGACGGACCGTTTCCTCGCCGATCGGAGGCGTCTTCAGGACTGAATTACAAATCGAGGTAAACAGTTTTAATTTTTTGTGTCAAGGCAGAGGATATTGAGGAATAGATAGGGAAGATGAAATAGGTGATAGGGGTATTGGCCTCTTGGCCTGACTTTCTCTTGGCGAGAGTTGCTTTGTGAACTCCTTGTTTCTTTCTATATTTTTTCTCCTGGGATGCGTTATAGGTTCTGTATGTTTGATTTTATGAATTGTAGAGGCTGCCAAGCCAAGCGCGATGACACTAAAGTGTTTAGAACTCAAAGCAGTGGAAAGAGGGAGTTGGAGGGGTTGGACAGCGAGATGGAAGAAAGGAAGCGGGGATGGAGGTAAAGTAGAAGGCTAAGAAGTGGGCGCAGCTATGGACACCCTTTAGTAACGTCTATAGTCTGAATAAGGGTATCTATTTCCTTGATGCTCTTACCATACAGCTTGATGTCTTTCATGAACATCAGATAGTTAATTCTGTTGCCTCTTTTCTTGAGTTGATACCCAGCACCCATCTTCTGCAGTACTTTATTATCATTATTATTATTATTATTATTATTATTATTATTATTATTATTATTATTATCATTATTATTATTATTATTATTATTATTATTATTATTCAGAAGATGAACCTTATACATATGGAACCAGCCCCCTAAGAGGAGTTCTCCTGTATCGAATGCACAAAGCTAAAGCAGGACATCTTTCTCCTGAGGCAATCGTAAAGATACAAATATGAAAAGCAAAACCAAAGCATATCATTCCTCTCCCTCATCCCCCTCCCCTTCCCCTGAGACTCAAAGTAAATGACATTGAAAACAAGGACGCTATCTTTTCCTCGCGCAAACACACACAAGAAAACGAGGAAACATTGCATCTTCGAGTAGCGTGGAACTGATGACTCCCAGGAGGTAGAGAAACAACATTGCATAAAATGGCAAAGATTGGTCCCGTTCCCCACCTCAGTCTTTCAGATCAGGCTGGTTTTATTTTGGGGAGACGCACAGCTCTGCGTGTCTAAGCCTCTTTCTGTCCAAGGATTATTATTATTATTATTATTCAGAAGATAAACTTCTGTTCATATGGAATAATCCTACAGGGACTATTACCTTGAAATTCAAGTTTCCAAAGAATATGGTGTTCACTTGAAATAAGTAACTTTATTAATATTATTATTATTAATTATTATTATTCAGGAGATGAACCCTATTCCTATGAAACAATCCTACAAGGACCATTATCTTGAAATTCAAGCTTCCAAAGAGTATGGTGTTCACTTGAAAGAAGTAGCATTATTATTATTATTATTATTATTTTATTATTATTATTATTATTATTATTATTATTATTATTATTCAGAAGATGCACCCATTAACTTGAAATTCAAGCTTCCAAAGAGCAAGGTGCTCAATTGAAAGAAATAACATTATTATTATTATTATTATTATTATTATTATTATTATTATTATTATTATTATTATTATTAAAAGTTATTGCTGCCTCAGCTGTATTAATTTTCTAAAGGTTCTTCTCTATTTTTCTAATTATTGTTTTCTCATTGTTGCTTAAACTGGTGAGCAACGCACCGAAGGTTGACATATCTCAATTAGGTAATAGTAAAAAAATTCCAGTGGGGGTAGTTAAATATTCAGGTATATACCGTAGAGTTTATTGCAGGTAGAACTGATGTTAAATTCTATTCCTTTTTTATTCTTTTCGTGGGGCCACGACGTTTCGTCTGAATAAACCTCAGACATCCTCTTGGGCGGAGGTGGGTGAAGGACTGAAGTGAGAGGGTGAGTCCGACTGCTTATATTGTGGCGGTGCAGCCGGGGGCTTTGTGCCGCTGCCTTTTCATTGGCTAGTGAATGGGGAGCTGCATTATGATTAACTGCCTGGCTGCGGGCTGAAGCCAGCTCCCTAGAGCATGTTCAACAGGCGCGCCGATCTTCTCAGCTGCATAGCATCATGCTGGGTTTCATTTTGATTGGTCAAAGGCCGCGTGACGTCACTGCTGGTATTATTCATGGTATTAATGTCGTCTTCTGTGTTATTTTCCTCTTGAATTGGGGCATTTTCGGGCGGCGATATGATGAAGTTTGCCGTTACTGGTGTGTTCCTTTGCGTGTAGTTCGGGAGCAAAAAGGCCTCCTGCGTCGCATTCATGGAGGGCTTTTGCTCCTGGATGAATAACGCCTCCAGAAGGCGCAGACAGCGAGGGTCGGGTGCTCTCCCATTATCCTAGTGTTGTGGATAATACAGTCGCGGGAGATTGTGTCTCGGAAGGCGGTGAGGGCGTGATTCTTGATAGCCCCTTCTTGGGCGTGACAGGAGATTCTCTTCGCAAGACGCATTGTAGTTATTCCAGTGTACTTCCCAGGACATCCTCGGGCAGGGCATTTGTATTGGTATACTACGTTCGTCTGCTTGAGGGGGTCTCCTGATGCCGGTGAGGGGTCTTCTTCCTAGAGTACCATCTTTCAAGGGCAGTGCGCACTTCTCGGTTGATGAGCCTATTAGAATATCCATTGTTCACGAGCATCTGTGAAGCTCTCTCAAGCTTGAAGGTGTGTGTCCTGGCAGGTAGAACAATGGGAGAGGGCCCATTTCACAAAGGCCCTGATGGTAGTGCTCTTAAACCTGTCAGGACACTTGCTATCCCCGTTGAGGCACATTCCTGAATTTGTCTTCTTCATGTAGACAGAAGTGCGGAGACCATCTTCTGTCTTCGTTATAAGGACGTCGAGGAAGGGGAGCCGATTGTTGATGCTAAACTCGACTGTATAGTTTAGCACGCTGCATTGCTGGAATCGGCGACGAAGGACTTCTACCTCATCCTCGGTGTCGACTTGCACAAAGATATCATCTATATAATGGGCGTATTTTCTGGGGTGCTGGCTCTAGGCGAAGACCTTCTCTTCTACAGAGCCCATATAGAAGTTGGCAAAGAGAACTCCCAGAGGAGAGCCCAAGGCAATGCCATCTTTCTGACGGAACATCTGTCCTCGGTGGGTGGAGAAGGGGGCCCTCTTTGTACAGATGTCCAGCAAGGTGCACAAAGAGGTTTCTGGGATATTGAGTGGGGCCGTAGATGGGTCTTGGTAGACGCGATCCATGATGATGTCAATGGTCTCGTTGACAGGAACGTTGGTAAATAGGGATTCTACGTCGAGGGATGCTATGATGCCAGTGCCAGGGGAGTCGCAAATTTCTTCAAGGAACTCCACCAATGAACTCAGGCTATAGTGGCTCGGGACGTAGAGAGTAAAAATTTTATTGAGGTGCTTGGCCAAGGCGTAAGTCGGGGCAGGCGTCTGGCTGATAATCGGGCGGAGAAAGTTACCTCCCTCATGGGTTTTCACGTTCCCGTAGAGGTAACCAAGGCTGAAGTCCCTTTGGATGGGCGGAAGGTGGTTGCCGCATTGATGGTACTGATGACACGGTTGGCATCCCTTTTGATGTCCTCCGTGGGGTTCAGTGTGAGATGTTCAAATTTTGAAGAGTCGGACAGGAGTTGGAGTTCCTTGAAGAAATTTGCGACTCCCCCAGCACTGGCATCATAGCATCCCTCGACGTAGAATCCCTATTTACCAATGTTCCCGTCAACGAGACCATTGACATCATCATGGATCACGTCTACCAAGACCCGTCAACAGGCCCACTCAATATCCCAGAAACCTCTTTGCGCACCTTGCTGGACAACTGTACAAAGAGGGCCCCCTTCTCCACCCACCGAGGACAGATGTTCCATCAGAAAGATGGCGTTGCCTTGGGCTCTCCTCTGGGAGTCCTCTTTGCCAACTTCTATATGGGCGCTATAGAAGAGAGGGTCTTCGCCCAGAGCCAGCACCCCCGCAAATACACCCATTACATAGATGATATCTTCGTGCAAGTCGACACCGAGGATGATGTAGAAGCCCTTCGTCGCCAATTCCAGCAATGCAGCGTGCTAAACTATACAGTCGAGTTTAGCACCAACGATTGGCTCCCCTTCCTCGACGTCCTTATAACGAAGACAGAAGATGGTCTCCGCACTTCTGTCTACACGAAGAAGAAAAATTTAGAAATGTGCCTCAACGAGGATAGGAAGTGTCCTGACAGGTTTAAGAGCACTACCGTCATGGCCTTTATGAAAAGGGCCCTCTCCCATTGTTCTACCTGCCAGGACAAACACGTCGAGCTTGATAGAGCTTCACAGATGCTCGTGACTAATGGATATTCTAATAGGCTCATCAACCAAGAAGTGCGCACTGCCTTTGAAAGATGGTACTCTAGGAAGAAGACCCACGACCCCACCCCACCGAGAACATCAATATATATTTATAAGGCCTTCATGCACTCTCAATACCACAAGGAGGAGAAGGTGATGAAGAAGATCATTAAGGAGAACATCCTCCCCATCGAAGAAGGCAAGATGGTGGACCTTATAATATACTACAAAAACCGGAAAACAAGAGACCTAATCATGAAAATTAACCCCTCACCGGCATCAGGAGATCCCCTCAAGCAGACGAACGTAGTATACCAATACATATGCCCTGCCTGAGGATGTCCTGGGAAGTACATTGGATTGGAATGAATACTATGCGTCTTGCGAAGAGAATCTCCTGTCACGCCCAAGAAGGGGCTATCAAGAATCACGCCCTCATCGCCAACCGAGACACAATCTCCCGCGACTGTATTATCCGCAACACTAGGATAATAGGGAGAGCACCCGACCCTCGCCATCTGCGCCTTCTGGAGGCGTTATTCATCCAGGAGCAAAAGCTCTCTATGAATACGATGCAGAAGGCCTTTTTGTTCCCGACCTGCAAGCGAAGGAACACAGCCGTAATGGCAAACTTCACCATATCGCCGCCTGAAAACGCCCCAATTCAAGAGGAAAATAACACAGAAGACGACATTAATACCATGAATAATACCAGCAGTGACGTCACGTGGCCTTTGACCAATCAAAACGAAGCCCGGCGTGATGCTATGCAGCTGAGAAGATCGGTGCGCCTGTTGAGCATGAGCTCGGGAGCTGGCTTCAGCCCGCAGCCAGGCAGCCAATCATAATGCAACTCCCCATTCACTAACCAATGAAAAGGCAGCGGCTTGAAGCCCCCGGCTGCACCGCCACAATATAAGCAGTCGGACTCACCCTCTCACTTCAGTCCTTCACCCACCTCCGCCCAGACGAAACGTCGCGGCCCTACGAAAAGAATAGAAAAGAATAAAATTTAAAATCAATTCTACCTGCAATAAACTCTACGGTATATACCCAAAAATTTAACTACCCCCTTTGGAATTTTTTATCAATAAAAATCCAATCGTTTTTTACTATTACCTAACTGAGATATGTCAACCTTCGTTGCGCTTCCCAGTTTAAGCAACAATGAGAATACAATAATTAGAAAAATAGAGAAGAACCTTTATAAAATTAATGCAGCTGAGGTAGCAATCACTTTTAATAAAACATGTTTAAAAGAAGGTTTACTTCCAGCATATTATTATTATTATCATTATTCAGAAGATGAACCCTATTCATATGGAACAATCCTATCACAGGAGCCACTAACTTATACTTCAAGCTCCCAAAGAATATGGTGTTCAACTGAAAGAAGTAACAGAAGGTAACAGGAAATACAGAAAGATGAGATCATACATTAGAAAAGAGAAAATAAATGAACAAATTAAGAGATTTTTATCGTCATCCTGGGTTGGAGATGCGAACCCGAGACATCTGAGTAGTATACCACGACTCTACCCACTATACCACTGGACCAGCTAAACGTAAGGAAAGGCTAAATTTAAGCAGAAGCTGAAAGTGAGCAACTGCTGCTACATTTCTTTACCTCTGGAATGCATCAAGCAGCATTCGCTGTTTTTGCTCCCAGTTCGTGATCGACAGAGAGGGAAGTGGACCTCCCCAAGCGGGAAATGGAAGGTATGAATTACGACCTCCTCCATAAGTATATTCTTTTTTTTTTTAACCTCTTCGAAACAGGAGAAGAGGAAGAATCACGAAGCGTGGTTTAGAAGGACCAACGACAATATTTTTCGGGCTTGAAATCGTTGGCGTATCCGAACCAAAAAGGCTTTTGACACTCCTTGTGGTAAACGGCTCAATAAACCTTTAGCCCTTTGCTCTCTCTCTCTCTCTCTCTCTCTCTCTCTCTCTCTCTCTCTCTCTCTGCCTGTCTGTCTGTCTCTCTCTCTCTCTCTCTATCACGTTGTGATCTCAATTGCTGCCTGACCTGTAAGGGTTAAAAAAAAAACACACACATCTTTTATAGCAATGTGTCAAAGTTTGACACATTCAATGAAAGTTCGTCCCAAATGCATTACACCTCGCACATACTTTTAGAGATTTAATCCATAAGGATAGGGGTCTTCTTCTCTATAATAATAATAATAATAATAATAATAATAATAATAATAATAATAATAATAATAATAATAATAATAATAATAATAATAATTGAAGGGAAAGAAAGGGAAAAATGGATAAGTACCAAGACCTGGAAACAGAAATAAGAAGGACATGGGATATGCCAGTGGAAATTGTACCCATAATCATAGGAACACTAGGCACGATCCTAAGATCCCTGAAAAGGAATCTAGAAAAACTAGAGGCTGAGGTAGCTCCAGGACTCATGCAGAAGAGTGTGATCCTAGAAACGGCGCGCATAGTAAGAAAAGTGATGGACTCCTAAGGAGGCACGATGCAACCCGGAACCCCATACCACCCAGTCGAATTGGAAGACTGTGGTAGACCAAAAAAAAAATAATAATAATACTAATAATGAATGTTTTACCCTATTTTATCCAGTGTCAAAATAATGTCTTCTAAGGCAGAGGGGTAACTCAAAGTATATAGATATTCAATATACTCTACAAGCGTTTCTAGAGAAAT
Source organism: Macrobrachium nipponense (assembly GCF_015104395.2). Classification (NCBI taxonomy): domain Eukaryota; kingdom Metazoa; phylum Arthropoda; class Malacostraca; order Decapoda; family Palaemonidae; genus Macrobrachium; species Macrobrachium nipponense. Next base: position 50,478,453 of record NC_087208.1, on the reverse strand, counting down.
CAAAACAGCGTCAGTTAAACTATTTTGCTCTAAATGACAAGATCCAGATACAACGAAACTCAAGTATACTATCTAAAAAGTTAGTTGATACAGAAATATTATTGCTTCCCTTGAAACGAGTGATTGGATGTATAGATGTATATTGAGATAAAATAAGAAAAATAAATATGAAAAAAAGAGATATCTATCATCCGACGAATCTACTTAATTGATAAACAGGCAATGACCTTCGTTCTCTCAGGATTGGAAATAAATTCTGTTTAAAGATTTATCTATGCATAAATCTCCGGATTCATTGTTAGCAGCAATATACATATATCACGTGTAAAAGTGATTTAATACCGGTGTCTATGCGGGCGTGTGTGTGAGGGCATTCGTGAAGAAAGATGACTAATGGTAACACTGGTACAGTTTACGTGTGTGCATATATATATTATATAGTATATATATATATATATATATATATATATATATATATATAGATATAGATATATATATATATATATCTATCTATATATATATATATATATCTATATCTATATATATATATATATATATATATTATATATATATATATATATATATATAATATCATTACTTATTATATATCTTAAACTTCAAAGTGTGAAACTAGCCATTTCATGTAATGCCTGGAAATTTCAGTCGTTTCACGAAATGACCATTTCACTCGGTCATTTCGTGAACCGACTAAAATATTCAGCTATTACGTGAAATGGCTGGAAAATTGGTGTCCTCATTACATAACCTGGCTAAAACTGTTTAGGGAGGGAGGGAGGGAGATTTTATCTGCAGAACTTTGTTTGAAAACCCTAATGTAACCACGAACTCATAATTCAGATTTTGTAATCACACGCACACACAGGTATGAAGTTCTTCAGTGGGGAGACGTGGAGAAGCTGATCAAGAAACACGCAACAGCTGAAGAACCAACACTTTATTATGTCAGTATTGAGGATATTTATGACATCATCAAGAGGGCACATATTGCAACAGGTCATGGTGGCCGTGACAAAATGAAAGCTCACCTTGCATCAGAGTATGCAAACATCACTAAAGAATCTTTAGAGATGTTTAAGTCTTACTGCATTGTCTGCCAAGAGAAACGGAAGCGTCCGAAGGCTACTGGAGTCGTTGTAAAGCCTATTTTAAGCAGCGATCTCAATTCTCGGGGCCAGGTTGATCTGTTAGACATGCAGTCATCTCCCCAAGCTCAGTTCAAGTGGATTATGTATACCAGTGCCACTTAACAAAGTTTGTGATATTTTGACCTCTTACATCAAAAAGAGCAGCTGAAGTTGCCATTCAACTGCTCGACATCTTCTTGCTGTTTGATGCTCCTGCAGTCCTTCAGTGACAATGGTTCTGAATTTACAGCTCATGTCATCACAGAACTAAAAGATCTTTGGCCAGATCTCATCATGGTCCATGGAAAACCAAGACATCCCCAAAGCCAAGGTTCTGTGGAACGTGCCAATGGGGACATCAAGGATATGGCGATTGCTTGGATGTCAGACAACAACACACAGGATTGGTCCATTGGTCTTCGTTTTGTCCAAAACATGAAGAACTCCGCCTATCAATCAGGTATCAAGTGCACACCACACAAAGCTATGTTTGGTTGTGATCCTAAAGTGGGTCTAACATCATCATGTCTCCCTTCAGAGGTTATTGTGACACTTCAGACAGAAGACGATCTGGTTGCCCTTATTTCAGAACCAACAGAAGATGAAGTGTCAGGTCACACCTTGACTACAGCAGACACTACAGCATCAACCAACACTGCGCAGTCTCCACCAGTCCCTACAACATCAGTCGACGCTGATCAGATTACACCAGACCAAACACCACCAGCCCACACCTCTCAGCCTACACCAGACCCTGCAGCACCAGCCGACACTGCTCCGTCTACACTCCCAGCAGTCCAATCCCCATAGACTACACGAGTTCACATCACCAACCCATACCCATGAAGAGTCTTCACCACTCAGTCCGTCACCACTTACAAGACGTGGGCGTGAGATAACACAGGAAAGGAAGCGAGCAAGAGAAGCACAGCTCTCGCAAGCTGCGCTCATGGTAAAGCGCAGCAGGTTAAACTCGAAGGCAGGGGAAGTAGGAGATAATGTTGCAGTTCCTATTCCTTTGGTGGATAGGGGACCGGGGAATGCACGCAATATCCTCGGTGCTCCAAACAAAAACTTCTTTCAGTTTTCTTCTGAAGATTGAAAAAGAAACACACAAAATCATTGTGTAACTTGTTTATTTCTAAGTATTTACATTTAATTTTTACTCCACAATCGAGTACTTTCAGGCCCCATCTGTGGCCCATTGTCAAGAGACTGCTGGGCCTTGACCCAGGCTGTCAACCCAAACATCTCTTGAAAATGGGCCACATATAGGGCCTGAAAGTACTCGAGTGTGGAGTAAAAATTAAATGTAAATACTTAGAAGTAAACAAGTTACACAGTGATTTTCTGGGTTTCTTTTTCAATCCTCGGTGTCATCATTGATCGTGATGAAAATGACCTTTACACCATAGCCGTTAAGAGTGGCATAATCAAGACCAAGTATTCAAGCAACCAATTTGATCTTTGTCCGCCGAAACTTCTCACTCAGTCTGATGTCAAACAAGATGAACAGGTTTCCCTTCGGCAGGATTTGAAATCTACAGCCACTCGTGGTCAGGGTTTCTTAAAATGCGGCTGTGGTACAGGAAAAAAAAAGTGTTCTACAAATCGATGTAGTTGTTACAAGGCTAAACGCAAGTGTAACAGTCGATGTCATAACAGTCTAACGTGTGCAAATAAGTGACTAAGTAAATCTGTTCAACAGAATGTTCAAATGTGTTTTATAATTTTGACTACTTGAATTTATTTCTATCTGTACAAACAAATAAGTAACGTAGTTCAGCGAAATGTTCAAAAGTGTTTTATGGTTATTTTAATTATTTTAATCAAGAACAACAAATGAGTAAATTCGTTCAGTAAATGCTCAAAAATGTTTATAATTATTTTAATAATTTTAATCATCTTAAGACATTCAACGAAATAAATGTTTATATGTGTTATATGATTATTTTAACATACTTGTAGATGTGATTTTAAAAAGCACATAATAAAAAGAAAAATGATCAGAATTAAAAATAAAGAAAATAAAAAAGATCAGAATTAAAAAAAGAAAGCAAAAAGTTCAGAATTT
>NC_087208.1:50467734-50472734 GCF_015104395.2 Macrobrachium nipponense | reverse complement strand
AAGAACGAATTGGATATTAAACGACATTTGTATCTTGATGCTTGGTGGTATGCGTATGTGCGCGCGTGTGTGTGTGTTAGGAGGGGAGGGGGGGGACGTGTGTAGGTATATTGTTTAAATTACTGACCGCAAAAACATTCAACACCTTTCCCTGACATGAATGTGTCATTCCAAACACCGAACATTTTACTTGTGATATGAACATCGTTCAAAACGAAAAGTATACTTGATTATCATGTGTTCTCTGTCCATTTTACCGTAATAATGCTTCGAAGGTGTTGGCATTGATCGATTGAGTTGGAATTGTGTTATACCTGGCGTCGGAGACAGATCGTGATGCTGATAAACTTGGTAAATTTGATTCCTCATCAAGATGCGTTCGCGTTGAAAGCTTTTTAGTTGACGTGGAGGCTTCAAACAGCAGCCAATAAGCTGGTGTCGTTTCTCATCAGCTTCGTCAATGTCTTTCTGAACAGAGTATATAAAAGTCCCCAGTTTGTTAATTTAGGAATAATACGAATTACTTTCCAGATCTGAAATCTTTTCAATAAGGTCTGTTTGTCTATTTCATTCCTCGGAGGTGTGCGTGTCAAATCAGGAGAGAGAAAGAGAGAGAGAGAGAGAGAGATAGGGGTATAATACCAAAAACGTTTACTGCTGTTCAAGCAATGTTTCCTTAATACATGCACCTAAAGTGTATGAAGGAGAGAGAGAGAGAGAGAGAGAGAGAGAGAGAGAGAGAGAGAGAGAGAGAGATAATACCAACAGCCTTTGACCGCGGTTGAAGCAATGTTTCCGCAATAGAGCTTGCTTGCGTCATGCAAAGCAATAATTCCTTTGAGAGAATTCAACCCGAATAGTATAGTTGTATAGCTTGTGCAACTCGGCAGATTTAAACTGCCTCTTGTTTCAGTCCTTCTCCACTTAAGCCTGAATTTCATCCGCGGGAGAAAGTAGGTCACTTCCCATCAAGATGAAAGTAGGGCAGGTTAAATTAGCTCTCCTGGGACCAGTTGATAAGCATATGGTTTCAAGTCCTCTGTTAATTCCGTGTTTATTATTATCTATTCATAAAAATCTCAACATAGCACCATTAACTGAAATGGTGAGGCAATCCACGATGGTGTGTTACAATTATCCTATTGTGGATTTCTTTACCATTGCATTTATTATTATTATTATTATTATTATTATTATTATTATTATTATTATTATTATTATTATTATTATTATTATTATTATTAACTAAGCATACATGCGTACTATTCATGCAACATCCCTCACCATCACATCAATACAAATCATTTGAATTTCACCTTTTTTTCTGTTTTGCTTAACCATCCACTTGTCCCAGGCCAACATTATCTTCATGAACCTGTAGGCTTGTTTCATAAAGGGGTTTTATCCTCTTAATAATAATAATAATAATAATAATAATAATAATAATAATAATAATAATAATAATAATAATAATAATAATAATAACAGTGTTATTTGTCATGTTTTCTGCTTTGAACTTTTGTATTAGTGAATAAAGTAGTGTCAAGTAATTATGACAGTATACTATATTTGGATAACGATAAATTCAAGTTATCAAGTTGAATTTCGGATTTAAAAACAAGACATGCATATCGCCATTTGAAAAAACAGCCATTCTAATTAAACTTCTCTCAGGAAACATTCGCCCAAGAAAACACTGACTGGAAAAAACTATTAACAGTTTTTCGTATCTCTCTCTCTCTCTCTCTCTCCCCCCCTCTCTCTCTCTCTCTCTCTCTCTGCTGCAAAGGCAAACTTTCCCACTGCTGGAAGAATGAATGAGGAACAGAATAGAACCAGAAGGTCCACCTCCCTCCCTCTCTCTCTCTCTCTCTCTCCTCTCCAGCAGAGTTTGGAAGACGAAGCGAAAACAAATCTCTTTGTTTACCCTGACGCCAAACCTTTCCTTCCTCTTCTCGTTTCCTCAAATGTTTCCCGATGGTAGCTTTTTCCTTTCAAGTTTTTCTCTTTATACAAAGAGCAGCAGGAATTAGAATAGAAAGTATTCGTTATAATTTATGAATAGACAGATCATTGTTGTATGTGTGAAACGTGGATTGGCTGTAAGGGCTCTCCGATTAGTCATCTTAGAAGAAAGTTCTATAAAAACAATATTGTTATAGTGAAATCGTCATATTACAGGATGAACACATCGGACAATGAAATTCGTCGATGATTTTCATTATTGTCTTTTAGGAAAAATTAGGAAAAACCTTTCAAAACACTGCACACCCCATTGTAACTTGATCTGAACAATACAAGATTCAAGAATCTCATAATTCGGATTTTACTGAGGAGAAAACAAAATAAAAAAAAGATCTAAATCAAACGCACTTGGAAACACCAGCTACGTTTTCATTTTATCTCTCGTGGCTTTCACGCTAATCTTCTTGTCGATAAACATAAAGAGACTCGAACCCTTTGAAGTTACAGAATTCGTCTTGATCTTTAGTTCAGAGAAGATTAGGATAGTTTCGAAATCCAGAGGATGATCGAAACCAGATGGAAAAGGACGAAAACGGCTGGAAACGTCGTCGGCCTGAAAGATCGGCTGGAAACTGCAAAGCTCATGAGAATTGTGCAGAAACGTCAAAGGCAGAAAACAGAACAACCCCAGAATAAGGAGGGCTTTGATGTGAGGATAGATAGATGACGAGGAGAGGAAACGTTCAAAGAACGAACATGAGAGGCAGAGAGAAAGAAAGGTTGATGATAATCGCCCATGACAGCTTTTTGCCTTTTCTTTCAGACCATTCCAGCGATGAACAAATATTGGCTTCCGTTTGACATCTTTCCCCACCCGCTCCTCTTTCTCCTCCTCCACCACCACCACCTCCTCCTCCTCCTGTGACCTTTGACCTTTCTCAAGGCTTTTGTTTTATATTTGGGCTTCCTCCGCCCTTCCCACTCAACCCCCCCCCCCCCTCCGTGGGGAGGAATTCCGCAGGACCTTTGAGAATCACTTTGTTTACCTTCGGAGGCCTTCGTCACTTGCCTGGCTGAGCGATGCTGAGATGATCTTTTGCAGGGTTTTCGAAAAGAGAAATTCTCGAATATTGTTTTCCGTTAGTAATTGGTGTTAAGAAGGGACTTTTGGCACTGTAGTTCTTTGGTAAAAAAAGATTATAAAAAGTGAGGATTATGTTAAAATTAGTTTCCAAATTCACTGAGAGAGAGAGAGAGAGAGAGAGAGAGAGAGAGAGAGAGAGAGAGAGAGAGAGAGAGAGAGAGAGAGAGAACTGTTCTTTTCTGTTCATGTGCATCTGAATTTTATACGTGAGGCCTTAGCTTTGTTAGTGCATTCTGATTAAATTCTGTGATTAGTGCATTCTGGCTGAATTCTATGTTTAGTGCATTCTGGCTAAATTCTATGATTAGTGCATTCTGATTATATTCTGTGATTAGTGCATTCTGGCTGAATTCTATGATCAGTGCATTCTGGCTGAATTCTATGTTTAGTGCATTCTGGCTAAATTCTATGATTAGTGCATTCTGCTGAATTCTATAAGTGCATTCTGGCTGAATTCTATGATTAGTGAATTCTGGCTGAATTCTATGATTAGTGCTTTCTGGCTGAATTCTATGATAAGTGCATTCTGGCTGAATTCTATGATTAGTGCATTCTGCTGAATTCTATGATTAGTGAATTCTGGTTGAACTCATTGCTCTGTGCACTCTGGTCTTCTTCTTCTTTTGACATAAATCAAACGATCTTCATATTTCCCATCCATGGGTTCAAAAAACTTTAATTTTTTAAACTCCATTTCAATATCCGCTTCATCATTTACCACTAAATGCTAGTGACAGCAAACACCATCGTATAAAGAAAATGCTTCTTTTGCAATGCACCTTCGAAGATTGATGATGATGCTAGTCACTCCTGATTTCGGCTCAACCTTCACTGAAAAAGGAGGATCTTGGGAATCTTAGCGAATATTGCGAATCTTTGCGAATCTTGTCTGCTTGAGACGGGAAAGCGAGACGCGACGCTGCAACAGAAGATGAAGACTAATGGCTATACGAGATGAAAAAGCTCCTCTGCTCTTGTTGTTCCGGAGATCGTGTTGATGTGATTTACGAGGAGGACCAGAAAGCATGATCGGGAAGGGGTGTGGCTTCAAACGGCGAATTCGAGATTAAGATTGCTTGCGCTTATATGGGTGGAAGAGTCAATTCTTAACAAATGTTGTTCATTCCTCACTCGATATTTTCGTCTTATTTTGCATTACTGTTTTCCAGTTTTATTCATTAAAACTGGATTTGCCCGAAGGTAAAGGAAGGTCTGTCTTAATCTTGCTCTGCAAGAAGAGATAGGAATCTCTATTTGATTTGGTAAGTCTGCTTTTTTGGTGAAATGAATGAAGACGTTTTAAGAAAAATCCACGACTATAAACTACATTAATTTTACACGTTACTGCGATTTGCTATGTAATTGTGGATCTATACATAGTAACTTGCATTTCTTTTACACAGCAAAAATCTTAGTATCACGAAAATGCTCCAAATCAGCTTAAACTGAATCAATAAAAAACTTGGTTTTAATTTTCTGAAAAGAAAACGATGGTGTCGGCTTTGTCTGTCCGTCCGCATTTTTTTCTGTCCGCGCTTATAGTCCGCCCTCAGGTCTTAAAAGCTACTGGGGCTAAAGGACTGCAAATTGGTACGTTGATCATCCACCCTCCAATCATCAAACATACCAAATTGCAGCCCTCTAGCATCAGTAGTCTTTATTTTATCTAAGGTTAAAGTTGACCAAAATCGTGGGTTGGCAACTATATAGGCCAGGCCACCACCGGGCCGTGGTTAGCTTCATGGGGGTCGCGGCTCATACAGCATTATACCGAGAGCACCGAAAGATGGATTTATATTCGGTAGCCTTGATCATACGATGTTACAGAAAACTGGACTGCGCCGAAGCATTTTTTACTTGTTTGTTAATAGACAATATTTCATTATAACTA
>NC_087208.1:50460234-50462734 GCF_015104395.2 Macrobrachium nipponense | reverse complement strand
TGCTGAATATATTCCTACCCTAAATATTTATGAATGATCCATTCAGGCAGATTAACGCAAAGTGTTTCCCTTTCACTTATTCTTTAGAAAAAAAAAGGTTAAGCCTTTCACTTTAGGGAGATTTTATTAAATGTTGATAGAAATTCAAGATAATTGTTCCAAGAAATTCAGAAATTGTGATGCTATTTGGACCGTAACCAATTATGTCGAACGGGAGCTCGGATGGATTAGTATAATGATGGTCTATGTATGCATTGTCGAATATATATAATATATATATATATATATATATATATATTATATTATATATATATATATAAATAATATATATATATCTTCTTTTTTTTTTTTTTTTTTTTTAAGGTATGCGCCACAAAGGAAAAATAAACAACAGAGTTTCTGCAAGATCTTTCGACTCAAACGTCCTTTACTCAGCAGATAAACTGACAGTACAAGAAAGGTCGTATAATTGACAGATAGTGATAATAAGGAGATTAGTACCTAGAATCCGGCACACCTGAAGAATGAGTAACCTTCCCAAACAAGCATAAACATGGGTACAATTAAAAAAAAAAAAAGATTAATTTAATCTGCTCAGTCACAAGGATAAGACAATTAAATGATTATATAGGGCGACAGCTATTCAGAACTTTGGTAAACAAAAACATATTCACGATACATATTCACAATACATATTAAACATCCATATACAACGAAGATATCTGCAAGGCAACTAATTTGTATTTAAGTCTGTAATTATATCTTTGAGGTCATTCTTAAACATGTTACAGATACAAGGGTCTAAATGAAACAGGCCACGACTAATATCAAAATTGCAATGGGAAGTAAGTTGTATTATGGCAGATTCTAAAAGATTTCGTGATAAGACATCTTTTGACCTTGCAATTACTGAACTACCAATCCAATTTATTCGGTGGTTGTTTTCACTTAAATGAATGAATATTACATTAGATGTTTGCCCAGTTTTTACAGAATATTTATGCTGGCTTAATCTTACTTCTAAGCCCTTGCTCGACTGGCCATACATGGAATTTTATATATTATGTTGTTGCTTTCTCTGGGGCCATTTTTTACTAACATTCCTTTTAGTGTGTTATTATAGGAAAAAACAAGGTTGACCTTAAAGGCTTTCAACAATGATTTAATGGTTTCAAGTCTGTTAAAATTAGGCAAACTGAGAATGTTCTTAGAATTTTCTTTCTCCGTGTTACTTACACTATAAAACTTGTTATGGGCTTTATAATAACAAATATCTAATATATGTGAGGGATAACATAAATCTTTCCCTATTTTTCTTATGTATTCAATTTCTTGATCCAAATATTGGGGACTGACAATGGGCAATGCTCGTAAAACATAGAAGAAAAAACTGACATTTTTATGTTAAGATGGTGCCCTGAATAGAAATGAACATAAGTTAAGTTGTTGGTTGGTTTCCTATAAATACTGAATTTACATTGAAATGATTCTCTATGTATCAAAACATCTAAGAAAGGGAGGCAATTGTCTTTTTCCAATTCTAGAGTAAACTTAATCGATGGTACCTGGTAATTTAATTTAGAGAGTTAATCATTTACATCAATACCAGCAGTCAGAACAGCTAAAATTTCATCAACACATCTATACCACCTTACAGGGATATAAATGATATTAGGTAAGTAGTGTTTTTCAAAGAATTCCATGTACAAGTTTGAGATGAGTGGTGATAAAGGGTTGCCCATCGCCATGCCAAATATTTGTTGATAAAATTCACCATTGAATATAAACTTACAATCACAAATGCACATCCTAGTGAGTGAAATAATGTGACTTATAGGTAGAGGTAATTCATGCTGAGTTAGTTCATTACTAAGATATTCTAAAATAGAGTCTATAGGGACTTTAGTAAAAAGAGAACATACATTAAAACTAACGAATCTATCAGAATCTGCCATAATACAACTTACTTCCTATTGTAATTTTAATATTAGTCGTGGCCTGTTTCATTTAGACCCTTGTATTTGTAACATGTTTAAGAATGACCTCAAAGATATAATTACAGACTTAAATGCAAATTAGTTGCCTTACAGATATCTTCGTTGTATGTATGTGTTTAATATGTATTGTGAATATGTATTGTGAATATGTATCGTGAATATGTTTTTGTTTACCAAAGTTCTAAATATCTGTCACCCTATATAATCCTTTAATTGTCTTGTCCTTGTGTCTGAGCAGACTGACTAAATCTTTTTTACTTGTACCCATCTTTATGCTTGTTTGGGAAGGTTATCATTCTCCAGGTGTGCCGGATTCTAGGTTACTAATCTCCTTATAATCCCTATCTGTCAGTTATACGACCTTTCTTGTACTGTCAATTCCTCATGTAAGTCAGTTTTATCTGCTGAGTAAAGGACGTTTGAATCGAAAGATCTTGCAGAAACTCTGTTGTTTATTTTTCCTTCGTGGTTTATCCTTACCTTTATTTATGGATTTATCATGT
>NC_087208.1:50445234-50450234 GCF_015104395.2 Macrobrachium nipponense | reverse complement strand
GTGGATGGACATCTTAGTATAAATACCACCTTTTCTGTAAACTTTTCTCATTCATCTACTTGAAGAGGGAGACAGCAGTCTCTGAAATATATTACTTTTCTCTCTATATTTTGGTGTTTTTATGGGCTCCTTTTATTAGATATATATATATATATATATATATATCTATATATATATCTAATATATATATATATATATATATATCATATATATATATATATATATATCTAATATATATATATATATATATATATGATATATATATATTATATATGTATATACATGTATATAGATGCATATGTATATATATTGCATATATATACATATATATACATTTATATACGTTGTATAAATGAGAGGTAAGATGGCACATAAATTATTTTTAAGTTCAAAAAACTTGAGGCAATGGAAAGGAAAAGAAAAGCAGAGACAGAGAGAGAGAGAGAGAGAGAGAGACAGAGAGAAAGAGAGAGAGAGAGAGAATACACACACACACACAAACACAAAGTGCCCCCGACGACCCTTGAACCCACACCATCGCTATAAACATTTTAGGGACGGTCCATCTGCTTCGTATCCTTCCACCCTCCCGCCCCACCCCCCCCACTCCCCTACCCCCATCCTTTCCTCCGCCGCGTCCTGCCCCAAATCCCGCGCGATCCTATTCGGATATCCTTTTCATAATACCGATAAATTTTCTTGATACCCTTCCGCCTCCTTCGTGTCCGGCCTGGGTGGGGGGTAGGGGTGGGTGGGGGGAGAGAGGAGATACGACGTCCATTGTACGCCACTTCTGGGGCGAAATTGGCAACATCTTATTTCTCGAGACACTCTGTGCCCTGCCAGATTCGGATAGTTTTATGCGAAGCCTGGGGAAAGTCGTGTGGTATTTATTGAATGGGATATTGATACGTATTCCATATTGCATAAATATATATATAATATTTATATATATATATCCATGATTATATTATTATTTATTTATTGCAAAAATAAATTTAATTTATATATATATATATATAAATATATATATTATATATATATATATATATATATATATATATATATATAATATATATCTGCAGCGATATCTATCTGTCTCTTTATGAACTCGTGTAAGATTTCGCTTCTGGTAAGACGAAGTTTAATAAGTGACATATATTATTTTTCCAATTATTAATAAACTTTTCACACGACTAGCAATGATGAAGACATTTATATATATATATATATATATATATAATATATACATATATATATATATATATATATATATATATATATATATATATATTTCTCCTTTGTATATGATCATTTGGGTAAGAAATACACTTTCCTTCCAATCTAACCAACTTTCTTGATTTGAGATTCATTTTAAACGCAGTTGGAAATAAAGAGTGAATTTCACATCATGTGTAGGTCCTAGACACATCCATTCCTTCATTCATTCATTCGTTCATTCATCTGTCCATTCATTCATTCATCTATACATTTATCCATTCATTCGTCCGCCATCCATTCATCCATTTATTCATTCATTCACCCATCCATCAATACAATTTATTCATTCCAGTTCCCAATTTTCCTTCACTCCTTTCATCATTCATAGCATCCCCCACCCATCCATTCCATCATTCCCATTCATTCCATCCATCCATCCATTCATTCATTTATTCATTCATTCATCTATTCAGTCATTCATTCATTAATCCATTCATTCATGCATCCATTCATTAAATCATCCATTCATTTATTCATCTAATCATGCATTCACCCGTTCTTTTAATCAAACAATCAATCATTCATCCATCCATCCATTCATTCATTTATTCATCCATTCGTTCATTCACCCATTCATTTAATCATTCATCCATCCATTCATACCTTTATTGTTCTTCCATTAATTCATTCACCCATTTATTCAATCATTCAATCATCCCATCCATCCATTCCATTCATTCATTCATTCATTTATTCATCCATTCGTTCATTCACCCATTCATTTAATCATTCATCCATCCATTCATCCATTTATTGTTCTTCCATTAATTCATTCACCCATTTATTCAATCATTCAATCATCCATCCATCCATCCATCCATTCATTTATTCATCCCCTCATTTATTCATCTATTTACTCAATCTTCGTTCATTCATCATAATCCATTCATTCCATTCCATTCTTTATCCATTTGTCCATTCCTTTCTCCATTTACCATTCATTCACCCATTATTCATTACATTCATTCATCCCCCATCATCCATTATTCTCCATTCATTCATTCACTTTATTCATCCATCGTTCAATTTTGCATTCCCCCATTCAGCATTCATTCATTCCCATCATCTTCATCCCATCCATTCCGGTTCATTCATTCATTCATTCCCCATTTCTATTCAAGTCATTCATTTCATTTTAATTCCATCATTCATACCATCCATTCATTAAATTCATTCATCCCTTCATTTATTCACCTATTTACTCAATCATTCATTCATCCATCCATCCATCCATCCACCCATCCATCCATTCATTTATTCATCTATTCATTCCTTCACCCGTTTATTCAATTATCCATCCATCCATCCATCCATCTATTCATTCATTTATTCATCCATTCATTCACTTACCCATTTATTCAATCATTCAATCATCCACCCATTCATTTATTTATTCATTCATTCATTCATTCATAGCGAGGATTTCAACGAATGAATAAGATAAAAAAAAAACAAAGATTTCCCTCTTCAGTAAACGAAGCAAATTGCTCAGTTAACGACAAAGTTATGTCCCGGAAAATAATCGTTATTTTCTCCCCGGCCGGAAAAGAAAAAAAAATATATTTGCTTATCCCGGAAATTCGCTGTAAAGAATTCTGGCAATTTAGCACAAGACGTTTCACGCTTCAGTTATTCTTCGCGAAAAAGAATGTGGAAAAGATTATGCATTTGGGGGAAGCAGAGTCTAAATATATTCTCAGAAATCAGATCTGCAATTCAGTTTCCCCATTGTTCAGTCGGGATGATCGAATGAGTCCGTATAAAGCGCGTATGTGGTGTTTGTGCATTATGTGTATGCTTGCTCGCTTGTGTTTCGTGAGCGTTTGTGGGTGTTTGTGCGTGTGTGTTGATGTGTGGGTGTGTATAGGCTGTAGAATATTGCTTTACATTTTTATTGCTATACCCCTTGTCATAAGTTTATTACAGGTCAAAAATAAGATAAAAAGCCAAAAGGATATATTTTATATTCTTTAATATGACCAATTGTCATAAATTTATTAAAGAAAAAAAAATAAGAAAGGCGAATATAGATTTTTTACTACAATGACCTATCGTCATAAGTTTATCATAGAACAAAAATAAAGGAAAAATTTAAAAGATTATATTTTCTTTTACTAATATGACCAACTGTCATAAGTTTATAACAGAAAAGATTAATAAAAAATGAACAGTTGTCATAACTTTATTATAGAACAATTATGAATAAAAATTAATCAGTAATTCGAATTTTTTACGAGAATGTCCAGCTGTCACAAATTTATTACAGAACAAAAAAAAAAAAAGGATTTTTTTTATTTTGTAAAACTAAAATAAAATGAAAATTACATTGTTTTAATTTTGTTTGATAATAGGACCAGTTGTCGTAAATTTATAACAGAGCAAATATAAGTAAAAATTATTCAATAATTATATTGAAAAGTTTCTTTAACTAATATGGCCAACTGTCGTAACTTTATTACAGAACAGAATATAATAAAAAAAAAAAAGATTTTGAACGTTTTTTTTAATCAATATGACCAACAGTCTAACTTTATTACAGAACATAAACTAAAGAAAGGACATTGGAAATTAGATATTCAAAATGTTCATAAGTCGTATGGGGAGAATATCAGATTCATAAACTGTTTAGAACTTTGTAATGAATTTCTCTTATATTTATAGAAAGATTTCCGTCAAGATCAAAATCTGAGAGGCAAAAAGAAAAGTGAAGATATCTGAACGGAAATATAATATAAGATATTGATTATACTTGTCTTACTTATATATATAAAAGATTGCACATATGCATGTAAGCTTTCCTCTCAGTCATATTCTGTGGAGGGGAACTATATATTCTGAAAGAGAGAGAGAGAGAGAGAGAGAGAGAGAGAGAGGAGAGAGAGAGAGAGAGAGAGAGAGAAAGAGAGAGAGGTAGTTCCCCTCAGATGCATTCCCCTTCCCGCAGAGGAAAAGGTCCACTTCAATCTATCTCTTTTTTTGTTTTGTCCTTTTTGACAAATTCAGCGGATCCGTGATTTCATTTCTGTAGCCACCTTCCCTTCCTTCCCTTTAAAAGTCCCATACATGATTTTTTTTTATCATTTCATATCTATTTTGAAATAGAGATATGAGATGATGTATTGAGAGTTACTCTATTTGATCGCCTAGGTATGATTATGATGAGCCAACGAGTGCAAGTACTTGTGTTTTTACTTGTAAGTATTTATGGAATTCAGAATTTCCAGCAAACTAAATAATTATTTATAAACAGGCTTTCCAGTAAGCTACATAATTATTTATGGATAGAATTTCCAGCTAACTAAATATTATTTATCGACAGACTTTCCAGTAAACTACATAATTATTTTTGAACAGAATTTCCAGCAAACTAAATAATTGTTTATCGACAGACTTTCCAGTAAGCTACATCATTATTCACGGACAGTATTTTCAAAAAGCTGCCTAATTATTTATGGCCAGAATTTCCATCAAACTAAATACTAATTTATCGCCAGACTTTCCAGTAAACTACATAATTATTTCTGGACAGAATTTCAAGAAAATTACATAATTATTTATTGGCATATTTTCCAGCAAACTAAATAATTAGTTATCGACAGACTTTCCAGTTAGCTACATAATTATTCATGGACAGATTTCCAGCAAACTAAATAATAATTTATTGATAGACTTTCCAGTAAGCTACATAATTATTCACGGACAGAATGTTAAAAAAACTG
>NC_087208.1:50430234-50435234 GCF_015104395.2 Macrobrachium nipponense | reverse complement strand
ATATATATATATATATATATATATATATATATATATATACGTAAACATGACTGGTAAAAATGTTGTTACAACAAAATTATCTTCATTATTATTATCATTAGAAGGATATCCCCACTTAACATGACCCTAGGATAATAATAATAATAATAATAATAATAATAAATAATAATAATAATAATAATAATAATAATAATAATAATAATAAGATGAGTGCTCAAGAGTAGACGAAGACCCATTGAAATATACAGAGACAGGAGAAAGACAAACAGAACAGAGGAATAGCTTAACAAACCAATGAACGGACAATACATGAGACAGACTAAAGACCTAGCCAGCGATGACACGTAGCAATGTCTGCTGAGGGGAGGGCTCAAGAAGGAAACTGAAGGAATGATAACAGCGGCATAAGATCAGGCCCTAAGAACCAGAAAATATGTCCAAAGAACGATAGATGGCAATAACATCTCTCCCATATGTAGGAAGTGCAATACGAAAAATGAAACCATAAACCACATAGCAAGCGAATGTCCGGCACTTGCACAGAACCAGTACAAAAAGAGGCATGATTCAGTAGCAAAGCCCTCCACTGGAGCCTGTGCAAGAAACATCAGCTACCTTGCAGTAATAAGTGGTACGAACACCAACCTGAACGAGTGATAGAAACGATCACGCAAAGATCCTCTGGGACTATGATATCAAAACAGATAGGGTGATACGTGCAAATAGACCAGACGTGACGTTGATTGACAAAATCAAGAAGAAAGTATCACTCATTGATGTCGCAATACCATGGGACACCAGAGTTGAAGAGAAAGAAAGGGAAAAAAATGGATAAGTATCAAGATCTGAAAATAGAAATAAGAAGGATATGGGATATGCCAGTGGAAATTGTACCCATAATCATAGGAACACTAGGCACGATCCCAAGATCCCTGAAAAGGAATCTGGAAAAACTAGAGGCTGAAGTAGCTCCAGGACTCATGCAGAAGATTGTGGGATCCTAGAAACGGCGCACATAGTAAGAAAAGTGATGGACTCCTAAGGAGGCAGGATGCACCCGGAACCCCACGCTATAAATACCACCCAGTTGAATTAGAGGACTGTGATAGAGCAAAAAAAAAAAAATAATAACAATAATTACCTACATGAAGAGAGAGACAGCAGTCTCTGTGAAATATAGTACTTACTTCCTATATTTTGGCGTTTTCAAGGGCTCCTTTTTTGTTATATATATATATATATATATATATATATATATATATATATATATATATCTATATATGTATATGTATATATATATATATACTATATATATATATATATATATATATATATATATATATATATAATATATATATATAATATACACATATCATATATTCATATATACACATAATACAATTATGACCCAAGAACCATGGACGCAGGAATCAGCCTCTTTATTAGATCCGAAAGCTGCAATTAGCAAAGAAAGACCCCAGCAAGGGGAGACATCAGAAATTTAGGGAGTGGACCTGCCAATTACCGAAATGTCAGAGAATCGAGTTCCATCTGTGGAAGACGGTACAGAGAGAAATGCTCGGAGTAAAAGATTTATTAAATTTCTTTCCTCAATGAATTTCAATTTGGAATTTATGTATATATGTGAGTATATTAAATCAGGTATTGTGTCATGATATTCTGAATGTTAGAACTCTGAAGATTATGATGACGCAAAGGTATACCTTTCATTATTTTCTCTTTGTAAGACATGTCGCTCATTGCACGTATGTACGAGAAATGGCCACGGGAAATAAACTCCTTGATATCACTATCTTTGACGGATAGAGATGAACGTAGGCTGATTAACGTACCATAGGCAGTTCATGAGGCTTTAGGAAATGTGTGTGTGGAGAGAGAGAGAGAGAGAGAGAGAGAGGAGAGACAGAGAGACAGAGAGAGGGCTTAAAAAAAAAAAGTCCCTTCCCATAATTCTCCCCGATGTTAAACGATAGACTGTAACTGGCAGTAAAGTCAGATGAATGGATCTCCATATCCAATACTTTTTCCTCCGATAGAACGCTTTTATATATATCTTTCGGCTCGGGCGGATATCGCCTTCGGCAGCGAGACAAGTGAGTTTCAAAGTTTCTCTTATCTGATCTCATTCTGCCTTTATTTTCTCTATATTTTCCTTGGGGGTGGCTCCTCCTCTTGATCGGATTATTATTATTATTATTATTATTATTATTATTTTATTATTATTATTATTATTATTATTATTATTTTGTTGAAAAGGATGGCTGTATTGTGTCATCCTCTTTAACAAGACAGTCTTCAAAGAGGTCTGCTTCCTTCCTATATTATTATTAGAAGTAAATCCCCTATTAAACATGACCTTAGATTAATAATAATAATAATAATAATAATAATAATAATAATAATAATAATAATAATAATAATATAATAATAATAATGATAATAATAATAATAATAATTGCTTCTGTAGCTCCAATCTCAGGCTGTTCATTACTGTCGTTGTGGTGATCAGTTGCTGGATGACGACCTCCAAGTACCTGACCGTCTTCCCGTTCATTTGGGTTGAATACCTGGTTGCCGGACGAAGCTCCTCTGTTGCCAGAGGTTCCATTTACGTCGTTGTCGTTTATTCCTTCATTTCTTTCCATCATTGCTGAGTTTTGCTATTTAACCCATAGCTGGATCCTGCCCCATCAGGGATAGGTACTCATTTACAGCTGAGTAGACTGAGGAAATTATGGTAAAGATCCTTTCCCAAGGAATCAACGCCGAGGAGAGCGGTCACCCATCCAACGACTGACCAGCCCCAATGTTGCTTAACTTGACTTAAGTCCATTGACGACCTAACCCACTCCTCCACGGCGCCACAAGGAAGTGTAGGGGCACAAAAGACCAGCTCCTGATAGAAAAAATGGTAATGAAGAACAGTAGGAGAAGGAAAACCAACCTAAGCATGGCATGGATAGACTATAAGAAAGCCTTCGACATGATACCACACACATGGCTAATAGAATGCCTGAAAATATATGGGGCATAGGAAAACACCATCAGCTTCCTCAAAAATACAATGCGCAACTGGAATACAATACTTACAAGCTCTGGAATAAGACTAGCAGAGGTTAATATCAGGAGAGGGATCTTCCAGGGCGACTCACTGTCCCCACTACTCTTCGCAGTAGCCATGATTCCCATGACAAAAGTACTAGAGAAGATGGATGCCGGGTACCAACTCAAGAAAAGAGGCAACAGAATCAACCATCTGATGTTGATGGACGACATCAAGCTGTATGGTAAGAGCATCAAGGAAATAGATACCCTAATCCAGACTGTAAGGATTGTATCTGGGGACATCAGGATGGAGTTTGGAATAGAAAAATGCGCCTTAGTCAACATACAAAAAGGCAAAATAACGAGAGCTGAAGGGATAAAGCTACCAGATGGGAGCAACATCAAACACATAGATGAGACAGGATACAAATACCAGGGAATAATGGAAGGAGGGGGATATAAAACACCAAGAGATGAAGGACACGATCGGGAAAGAATATATGCAGAGACTCAAGGCGATACTCAAGTCAAAACTCAATGGAGGAAATATGATAAAAGCCATAAACACATGGGCAGAGCCAGTAATCAGATACAGAGCAGGAATAGTGGAATGGACGAAGGCAGAACTCCGCAGCATAGATCAGAAAACCAGGAAACATATGACAATACACAAAGCACTACACCCAAGAGCAAATACGGACAAACTATACATAACACGAAAGGAAGGAGGGAGAGGACTTACTAAAGTACAGAGGACTGCGTCAACATCGAGAACAGAGCACTGGGGCAATATCTGAAAACCAGTGAAGACGAGTGGCTAAAGAGTGCATGGGAAGAAGGACTGATAAAAGTAGACGAAGACCCAGAAATATACAGAGACAGGAGAATGACAGACAGAACAGAGGACTGGCACAACAAACCAATGCACGGACAATACATGAGACAGACTAAAGAACTAGCCAGCGATGACACATGGCAATGGCTACAGAGGGGTGAGCTAAAGAAGGAAACTGAAGGAATGATAACAGCGGCACAAGATCAGGCCCTAAGAACCAGATATGTTCAAAGAACGATAGATGGAAATAACATCTCTCCCATATGTAGGAAGTGCAATACGAAAAATGAAACCATAAACCACATAGCAAGCGAATGCCGGCACTTGCACAGAACCAGTACAAAAAGAGGCATGATTCAGTGGCAAAAGCCCTCCACTGGAGCCTGTGCAAGAAACATCAGCTACCTTGCAGTTAATAAAGTGGTACGAGCACCAACCTGAGGGAGTGATAGAAAAACGATCAGGCAAAGATCCTCTGGGACTATGGTATCAGGACGGATAGGGTGATACGTGCAAACAGACGTTTATTGACGTTTATTGACAAAGTCAAGAAGAAAGTATCACTCATTGATGTCGCAATACCATGCGACACCAGAGTTGAAGAGAAAGAAAGGGAAAAAATGGATAAGTATCAAGATCTGAAAATAGAAATAAGAAGGATATGGGATATGCCAGTGGAAATTGTACCCATAATCATAGGAGCACTAGGCACGATCCCAAGATCCCTGAAAAGGGGGCATTCTAGAAAAACTAGAGGCTGAAGTAGCTCCAGGACTCATGCGAAAGAGTGTGATCCTAGAAACGGCACACATAGTAAGAAAAGTGATGGACTCCTAAGGAGGCAGGATGCAACCCGGAACCCCACACTATAAATACCACCCAGTCGAATTGGAGGACTGTGATAGAGCAAAAAAAAAAAAATAGTAATAATAATAAAGTGTTTAAAAGGTTCGCTGCATCTTTTTATCTTTTCTTAGAAATATAATTAAATGGTAAACTAAGAAGACTCTCTCTTCAGGTAGTGAATGACAAAACGGAACAGAAAAGGGGTCCGTCCACAGGTAAGCTGTTTTTATATTTTGGCGTTTTTATTGGCTCC
>NC_087208.1:50395234-50420234 GCF_015104395.2 Macrobrachium nipponense | reverse complement strand
ATTCCTTGCTCCTTGTTTGACTGTTATTAGGGAAACTGTCAAGCTATCTTTTGTTGTAGCGACCTAAGCCACGTCACTATCGTTAAAGTAGTTGTTTAGTCTGGACTAGCGGTTTGCTCCCGTACAAACTATTGGTCTTCACATGACAACGCTTTCGAAGCGTCTGAAATTCGTTCTTACGAGCTGTTTCGTCTTTAATGCTTCATTCATACTCATTACTCGCATATGCAAATTTATTAAACGTACGTATCTAAATGTAATTTTCGTCAGAATAATTTTCGATGTTGCCTATTAGTCTTAGTGATTTTCAGTGTCATTGATAAATTTTTCACTGATTAGACTTCGACCAACTTTGTTATGTTCAATTTCCTTTACTACTCATAACTATTGCTTGTATACCCTGGCACTAGTTCGTGCTTTTGCATTTTAATGACTTGACTCCTGATATTTTGTATCGTTAGAGTAATAATCTCCGAAATGCCTTTTGATGTATCAGAATTTGTAGCAAACCCTGCTGGTGAACTTTTTCAGCTTTCTCAAGCTAAAAAGGTGGACTTGCTGTCCCTTGCTAGTCAGCTTAGTATTGAAGTGAGCCCCACAGCGCTTAAAGGTCAAATTCTAGACTCTATTTTGGATTACTATATTGATGAGGATGTTTTTACCGAAGAACCGGTAATTAACTTGAGGTCAAAGCATAGTAAAGTAGATAAAGAATTAGAGCTAGCTAGAATACAGTTAAGATTAAGGGAAGTTAGCAAAGAACAAGAGGATTATCTTTCTCGGAAGAGGTTAGAGGAAAAGCAGAAGCTTTTGGACTTGGAATTAGAATATAAGATTAAAGAGGCAGAGTTGAATAAGAGGTTGGAAGAGGAAAAGGCTAAAATAGCTGTAGAAAAGCACCGTGAAGAGTTTGATATTTCTAGTTCTCGGCCCATTCATTTTGACTTGTCTAGAGCAAGAAAGCTTGTGCCATTTTTTGATGAGAAAGACGTTGAAAGTTTTTTCATAGCTTTTGAAGATATTGCTGCTAATCTAGAATGGCCTGCAGATCGTGGTTATGGTTAATTAAACCCCAATTACGTGGCAAAGCAATTCAAGTTGTATCAAATTTAATTGAAGGTTACAATGTTATAAAGCAGAATATTCTAGACGCTTATGCTATCACCAGCGAGGGTTATAGACAATTGTTTCGGAATGCTACTAAGACTACTACTCAAACATTTACAGAATTTGCTAATCAAAAGCTTAGGTTATTTAAAAAATGGCTTGCAAGTGAAAAAGTCGCAAATTTCAATGAATTAGTTAATCTAGTAGTCTTGGAAGAATTCCATCGGAGATTACCACCACCTATTTCGATGTATATAGCTGAGAGAGAGGTCAAAGATCTAATGAAAGCTGGAAATCTTGCTGATAATCATAGCTTAATTCATAAGAGTAAGCCTAAAATTCCTGATAAGTCTAAAGATACTGATGGTAATGGTGCAACTGGTATTAGCTCTTGTGCTTATTGTAAGCAGCCTGGCCACACAATAAAGAATTGTACAAAACCAGGTTACAAGTGGCCAAGTGGCCAAATCAGTCTAGTAAGGTATTCCCAGTCAGTGGTTAAGAAAACTAGTTTGCATTGTGCTGTTGATCAGAGATAAATTATTTCAAAAGAATTTGTTTGCCATGGCCTTCTCAACTCAAAGAAAGTGTCTATACTAAGAGATACAGGGGCTGCTCAGTCCATAATACAAAAGTCTTGTTCCTGATCTTAAATTTACTAATGAACATGTAGTTGTTTAAAGAGTTTTCAAGTCGTATTGCCACTTGCTGAAGTAAATCTTAATTGCCCATATGTTAATGAAACTGTAAAAGTTGCTGTCACTGATAATGAATTTCCTGTTAATGTAGATCTTGTCCTCGGTAATGATTTAGCGGGTAGTAAAGTAATGTGCAATTTGATAATTTATGATCCTGAGAGCAAATGTGATAAACAAGAGTCACAAGGTACTAAGCCTAAGGATTCAATTTGTGTAGTAACTCGCTCAAAGAAATCTACTGATGAGCAACCTAAGAATGTACCTAATGTTTCTATTAATCATTCAAACTTACCTGATCTGTTAAACCTTTCTAAAGATAATTTTGTTAAATTACAGCAGGAAGACGGTAGTTTGAGTAATTTATATGAAAAGGCTGTTCAGAAATCAGATATTGACAAAGTTCCTTGCTACTTCATCGAGAAGGGAATACTGATGCGCTTGTTTCGACCTTCTAAATTGTCGGCGAAAGAATCTTGGGCAGACTGTGAGCAGGTTATAGTTCCATTTTCACTAAGAAGTAAGATTCTTGAAATTGCTCATTGTGCAGATTCTCATTTAGGGGTAAGTAAAACTTATCAGAGTATCTTTTAATTTCTACTTGCCAGGAATGAAAAATGATGTAAAAAGCTTTGTACAGTGTTGTCATATCTGCCAGATAGCGGAAAAGCCCAACGAGGTGATACCACCTGCACCATTAAAAACTATTGCCATTCCACATGAACCATTCAGTAAAGTTGTTATAGATTGTGTGGGTCCTTTGCCCAAAACCCGTAAAGGTAATCAGTATCTGCTGACTGTAATGTGTCCCACCACAAGATTTCCAATTGCCATTCCTTTACCTAATATAACTGCCAAAAAGATTGTAGAAAGTCTAATTAAAGTGTTTACTGTCCTTAGGTTTTTCCTAAAGAATTACAATGTGCTAGGGGAACAAATTTCAAAAGTGAGGTTTTCCAATCTGTCTTGAAAGAGCTGCATATTAAACAATCATTTTCTTCAGCTTATCATCACAGTCTCAGGGTGTGTTGGAAAGGGCACATCAGACATTGAAAAGCCTTCTTGGAAAATAGCCTTGGGGAATCTGCAAGAGACTGGGATGAAACCCTGGATCTCTTGATGTTTGTGATACGCTGTGTTCCAAACGAATCCCTTGGAGTTTCTTCGTTTGAAATGCTTTTTGGTAGAAAAGCTAGAGATGTGCTAAGAGTTGTTAAAGAAAATTTAAACTGAGGTTGAAGTAGTCACTCCTGTAACAGTTTCTAAGTATTTGCAAAACATTGAAAGACACATTTGACAAAATTCATAAATTTGCCTTCAATATCTGAAAGTTTTCAACAAGAGAAAATGCATTAAATTCTAACAAAAACAGCTAAGGTGCGAAAGTTTACAGTTGGTGACAATGTTCTAGTTTATTTTCCAATTTCAGGATCTCCATTAAAACATAAGTTCTCTGGACCATATAAGGTATCAAAAGTGATAAATAAACTTAATTATGTTGTGTCTACTCCTGACAGGAAGAAGTCTACCCAGCTAGTTCATGTCAACCTAATTAAACCTTACCATAAGATTTCCCCAGTGTTAGTTGATAGCAGTGTGCAACCCTGTGAAGTAAGTGTGCAACCTTGTGGAGGAAGTACTGAATACTACGATGAAAAAGATAGCCACTTAGACATGAATACTTCATGGAACAGATTTTTCCAACTCTGATATTCTTGCTTCCTTAGATAAGTATTTTGAAACACGTGACTTGTGAGCAGAGAACACAATTGCAGAGCCTGTTACGTAAATATGAAATGTGTGTGTCAGTATATTCCTGGTAACTGTAATATTGTTTTACATGATATAAAGCTTCTCCCTAATACCTTTCCTATTCGACAACAGTACTATCGTATTGTGGGTGAAAAACTACAGTTAATGAAAAGTGAAGTTGAATATTTATTAAACATGGATTAGCTTCCCCTAGTTTGCTCACCTTGGGCTTCGCCTTGCATTTTAGTTGCCAAACCTAATGGGAAAGTAAGGAATGTGCACAGATTATAGAAGAGTGAATAGTGTTACAGAGAAGGGACCTCTTACCCACTTCCTAGAATACAAGATATCTTAGACAATATAGGAAATTGCAATTATTTAACTCAAATAGACCTCTTAAAGGGATATATCAGATTTTAGTTAACTGAAAAATGCTAGAGAAATCAGTGCATTCATTACTCCTTTTGGCTTGTTTCAGTATAACGTTCTTCCCTTTGGCATGTGTAAGCCCCTGCAACCTTCCAGCGTGTGATGAATGAGTTGATCAGTAGATCTTGAAGATGTATATGCCTACTTGGACGACTTGGTTGTTGCAACAAGCAGCTGGGAAAAAACATTTTGAAACATTGGAAAAATTGTTCCACAAACTTCACTCAAACAATCTGACCATTAATCTTCGAAATCTTGTTTTGGCAATGCCAAAGTTAACTATTTAGGTCATGTAATTGGTAGTGGTTCTGTTGTACCTAAAGATAGTAACATAAAAGCAGTCTTATAATACCCAGTTCCTTCTAACCGAAAGCAAGTACAGACTTTCCTTGGGAGTCTGCTTATTACAGTAAATTTTTGTAAAAATTTTGCTATTGTTGCAAAACCTCTCTATGAACCCACATCAGCTAAAGCAAAGGTTTCATCTGGTCACCAGAATGCCAGAACTCTTTTGATCAGTTGAAACTAATGTTACCTCTATCGTCCAATCCTAAAATGCCCAAATGTGTACAAGCCTTTTTATCTGCAGGTTGATGCTTGCAACACAGGTATTGGTGCTGTGCTTCTGCAGTCAAAGGATGAAGAGCCATCTGACAAATCCCCATTGCTTCCTGTTTCATACTTTTCCAGGAAGTTCTCCCCAATCAGCAGCGTTGGTCTACTGTAGAGCAAGAGCTCTATGGTGTTGTAGCTGCACTTCTACATTTCGGCGTATATCTGCATGGAAATACTCCTGTGACTGTCTTATCAGACCACTTGCCATTGGCCTTCCTTGAAAGGGCCAAGCTCCATAACAAGAAACTGCTCCGGTGGTCTTTCATTCTCCAGGAATTCAACGTGAAAGTGAAGCATATTCCTGGAGCAGAAAATAAAGTAGCAGATGCATTGTCTCGCGTTTAGGCATCTTCAAGCATCTCTCCCATCCATCATAATGGATGATCATCGTGAAACTTCTCGGCCGCCTTTTAGCACGTGGGACTGTTACGATTATGTTTATATTTTGTAGAATATGATTTGTATTAATCATATGTCCGGGGAATAATTGTTTCTGTACCCTATAATCATTAAAGTATGCTACCACCTGTCCCTTCAGTCTCGAGACTCCTTGCTTAGTCTCGTTTTCTGTTAACCTCCTTGGCTTTATACGAGCATATGTCATTGGCTTTCAGACTACGGGACCTTTAACCTCTCTCCAGCTGATCTGTGGTGGTAACTACATTTAGTTTGTTTTACATACTTGAAGAGTGTGTGAAGTGATTATTTACAATTATTAAGTGTTCGTAAGTTTTTCTTATTTCATTTGTATGATTTGTACTGCTGTTATTTATTAGTAACTTGTGTTATTTGTGTAATTATATATCTATCTAGCATTTCTTTCATATTTAATTTACGTTCCTTAATATTCTGGTTTGATATAAAGT
Source organism: Macrobrachium nipponense (assembly GCF_015104395.2). Classification (NCBI taxonomy): domain Eukaryota; kingdom Metazoa; phylum Arthropoda; class Malacostraca; order Decapoda; family Palaemonidae; genus Macrobrachium; species Macrobrachium nipponense. The sequence goes on along the minus strand of NC_087208.1, from coordinate 50,414,770 downwards.
GACTGTGGGTGTTTGTGTAATGACTCCTCTCCTACTCCTAGACTAACTCATAGGAGATCGTTACAATATATATATATATATATCTATATATATATATATGTATATATATATATATATATTATATAATAATGAATAATCCTAAGAATACAATTCGATAGGCTTCATATCAAAAAGCAGTAAAACACCATACAAAATTGCACAAGTTTTCTGAAAGTAGAAGAGAAACTCACGACTGGCAGTGTGAAAATAAACTGGTAATATAAAAGTTATAAAAGTTATTCCGGACTTATCCGACGCGAGAGAGATTTACTTGACCCGATTTTTTTTTTTATCCAAAAATTAATTTTCGTCGTCTATTGATTTCCTGGCGTCGCAACAACCGCAGCTGGCCAGTATAAGCAATAAAACAAAGGCAGGCCTTTTTTATAGTCTCCTGGGACCTTTTCCAAAGAGAACACCAGCTTAGTTTTAAACGACTCTTCCCCCAACATAAAATAAAAGAGAACACGTATATATCGTAGAACGCCAGCCATGATATCTTTGCAGTGTGATATTGTCTTTTCCATTTATTATTATTATCATTATTATTATTATTCAGAAGATGAACCTTATTCATACGAAACTAACACAAAGAATATTGGTGCTCATTTGATAGAAGTAGCAGAAGGTATTATTATTATTCTTATTATTATTTTTCTATGACAGTCCTCCAATTCGACTGGGTGGTATTTATAGTGTTGGGGGTTCCTGGGGGTTGCATCCTGCCTCCTTAGGAGTCCATCAACTCCTCTTACTTATGTGCGCCGTTTCTAGGATCACACACTTCGCATGAGTCCTGGAGCTACTTCAGCCTCTAGTTTTCCAGATTCCTTTTAGGTTATTATTTTTTTTTTCTCTCTCTCTCTCTATCACAGTCCTCCAATTCGACTGGGTAGTATTTTTAGTGTGGGGTTCCGGGTTGCATCCTGCCTCCTTAGGAGTCCATCTACTTTTCTTACTATGTGTGCAGTTTCTAGGATCACACTCTTCTGCATGAGTCCTGGAGCTACTTCAGCCCTCTAGTTTTTCTAGATTCCTTTTCAGGGATCTTGGGATCGTGCTAGTGCTCCTATGATTATGGGTACGATTTCCACTGGCATATCCCATATCCTTCTTATTTCTATTTTCAGATCTTGATACTTATCCATTTTTTCCCTTTCTTTCTCTTCAACTCTGGTGTCCCATGGTATTGCGACATCAATGAGTGATACTTTCTTCTTGACTTTGTCAATCAACGTCACGTCTGGTCTATTTGCACGTATCACCCTATCTGTTTCTGATACCATAGTCCCAGAGGATCTTTGCCCGATCGTTTTCTATCACTCCTTCAGGTTGGTGCTCGTACCACTTTATTGCTGCAAGGTAACTGATGTTTCTTGCACAGGCTCCAGTGGAGGGCGTTTTGCCACTGAATCATGCCTCCTTTTGTACTGGTTCTGTGCAAGTGCCGGGCATTCGCTTGCTATGTGGTTTAAGGTTTCATTTTTCGTATTGCACTTCCTTCATATGGGAGAGACTTTATTTCCGTCTATCGTTCTTTGAACATATATGGTTCTTAGGGCCTGATCTTGTGCCGCTGTTATCATTCCTTCAGTTTCCTTCTTGAGCTCTCCCCTCTGTAGCCATTGCCATGTGTCATCGCTGGCTAGTTTCTTTAGTCTCTCATGTATTGTCCGTGCATTGGTTTGTTTGTGCCAGTCCTCTGTTCTGTTTGTCATTCTCCTGTCTCTGTATATTTCTGGGTCTTCGTCTACTTTTATTAGTCCTTCTTCCCATGCACTCTTTAGCCACTCGTCTTCACTGGTTTTCAGATATTGCCCCAGTGCTCTGTTCTCGATGTTGACGCAGTCCTCTATACTTAGTAGTCCTCTCCCTCCTTCCTTTCTTGTTATGTATAGTTTGTCCGTATTTGCTCTTAGGTGTAGTGCTTTGTGTATTGTCATATGTTTCCTGGTTTTCTGATCTATGCTGCGGAGTTCTGTCTTCGTCCATTCCACTATTCCTGCTCTGTATCTGATTACTGGCACTGCCCATGTGTTTTATGGATTTTATCATATTTCCGGCGTTGAATTTGACTTGAGTATTGCCTTGAGTCTGCATATATTCTTTCCTGATCGTGTCCTTCATCTCTTGGTGTTTTATATATCCCCTCGTTCCATTATTCCCAGGTAATTTTGTATCCAGTCCCATCATGTGTTTGATGTTGCTCCCATCTGGTAGCTTTATCCCTTCAGTTCTCGTTACTTTGCCTTTTTGTATGTTGACTAAGGCGCATTCTCCTATTCCAAACTCCATCCTGATGTCCCCAGATACAATCCTTACAGTCTGGAATACGGTATCTATTTCCTTGATGCTCTTACCGTCCATGAAGTCCATGGATACTGGCTCAAAAACTTCAAGGCCCTACACCCACGAATAGCAGAACAACTCCAGCATTGTATCTCAAATCACCATGCACCCAAATGGATGACCACAGAAGAACATCCTTAGTACAAAAAGACAAGAGTAAGGGAAATATAGCCAGTAACTACAGGCCTATCATGCTTACCAATAATGTGGAAGTTACTAACCGGTATCGTCAGTGAAAGGCTATACAGCTACCTAGAGGAGAAACACCATCCCCCACCACAGAAAGGCTGCAGAAGGAAGTGTAGGGGCATAAAGACCACTCCTGATAGACAAAATGGTAATGAAGAACAGTAGGAGAGGAAAACCAACCTCAGCATGGCATGGATAGACTATAAGAAACAGCCTTCGACATGATACCACACACGTGGCTAATAGAATGCCTGAAAATATATGGGGCAGAGGAAAACACCATCAGCTTCCTCAAAAATACAATGCGCAACTGGAACACAATACTTACAAGCTCTGGAATAAGACTAGCAGAGGTTAATATCAGGAGAGGGATCTTCCAGGGTGACTCACGGTCCCCACTACTCTTCGCAGTAGCCATGATTCCCATGACAAAAGTACTACAGAATGATGAGCCGGGTACCAACTCAAGAAAAGAGGCAACAGAATCAACCATGTTCATGGACGACATTATATTATTATTATTATTATTATTATTATTATATTAGTATTATTATTATTATTATTATTATTATTATTATTATTATTTAGAAGATGAGCCCTATTCATGTGGAACGATTCTACAGGGGAAATTGACTTGAAATACGGAAAGAAGAGATCAGTTATTAAAAAGAAACAAATAAATGAATATACTTCGAGTCATCTTTCATTCATTCATTCCTTAGCGATGTTTATCATGTTTTGAACGAATTTTTTTTTTATTCCTGAAGAAGAATGACATGGCGAAAAATAAAATCACTCATGTTTCGGTTACAAGTTTATAAAATGAAGTTATTGGAACTTCTCTGGGGAGCCTTTGCAACAAATGTATTCATATGAAGGTTCAGGTATTTTTTTTTTCTTTATCATTTTAGCGAGTTCAAGCGAATGTGATATCAATACCAGAACATCCGTCTTTTGAACTGCCGTAGCCATTTATTTTTATCCCAGATTTAAAGAAATTAATGGAATAGAATCATATATATAAAAAAATGCGCCTGTAGTGCGTGAACTCTCTAACACAGCCAAATTAAAGAACACGCAATAGCTTTTTAATCTGGAAGTCTATTCTGAGTTGACAGGAAACCATCAGGTGTTGAAAGAACCGAGGTGTACTCGATATCTGAAAGAAACCTTCTGTCAATTTTACAGGGTCTGAAGAGATGTGCAAAAAAGGGGAGTTGTGTTTGCAAAAGCTGTAAAGAAATTCTCAAAGAACGACCCTGTTCGATTGCACGTAGGGAATTTCAGATTCTTATTTCAAAGGCGGTGTTAATTTTGACTGTATCTTTTCAGATGGGTAAAAGGTTTCGCTTTTTTTTTTTTTTTTTTTTTTTTTTTCTGTCAAAGAAAACTATTGAGATGGCTTTGTCTGTTCGTCCGTACTTTTTCTGTCCGGCCTCAGATCTTAAAAACTACTGAGGCTAGAGGGCTGCAAATTGGTATTGTTCTTCCAATCATCAAACATGCCGAGCCTTATTCATTATTAATATCCCCGTGAAGGGTTGGGGCTGGAGGTGGCCGGGCGGGCGTGAGCTTAGTGCTATCAGTGTACTTCAAATGGCACACTGTATGCATTTTACTTAAGGTTCTTGGCAGCGTCCCTTCGGACACCTAGCTGCATCTCCATTCATTTCTTTAACTATACCTCCTTTCATATTCTCATTCTTCCATCTTACTTTCCACCGTCTCAACATTATTTTCTTCGCTGAATGACCTCATGGACCCCAGCGCTTTGCCTAAAATTTATATTCCGTCTTCATAAATAAGTCAACATAATTTTGAATATATATTTTGGGTGTCCCTCATAATTCTATTCCTTCGATACACACGTCATGAATATTCGCAGACCATTGCGATGTTCGCTCAAGCATACAACGGAACGATTAATATCAATCTCAGCGACTTCCATTTCACAAGTCTCTGTAACGAGACACCGAAGAAACAAAGGAATTTTCTGCTGCTGCAGCAGCGGCAGCAGAAGAACTACGATCAATCAATAATTCCAGACGGAAGAAACAAATGACTTCGTCTGCCTCCGGCTCCAAGGCAACTGGGCAAAAACGGCCAGATAATCCTTCATGGGGAAAGAATCGCATCTCGGGGGGATCCCGGAGCCCTTTTCCTGTTGTTCGTTTCGAGTTCCGAAGAAGAAGAGATTTTTGCAGAAATCGTTCTCGGATGTATTGCAACTGTTTGAGAGCCAACGACGTGAAGAATAGTTTAGCCATCTTTGAATGAATGTAGGATATACGTTTTGGATAAGGCATATGGATGTGATTTTAACTGGTCTGTTTATAGTTTTGACAAGATCCCTTGCTATGCAAATCTGTTGCTTGCTCTACATCACTATCTTGCACTCATAATCACAAACATTATTATTATTTTTTTTTTTTTTTTTTTTTTTTTTTTGCTCTATCACAGTCCTCCAATTCGACTGGTGGTATTTATAGTGTGGGGTTCCGGGTTGCATCCTGCCTCCTTAGGAGTCCATCACTTTTCTTACTATGTGTGCAGTTTTCTAGGATCACACTCTTCTGCATGAGTCCTGGAGCTTACTTCATTCCAGCCCTCTAGTTTTTCTAGATTCCTTTTCAGGGACTTGGATCGTGCCTAGTGCTCCTATGATTATGGGTACGATTTCCACTGCATATCCCCATATCCTTCTTATTTCTATTTTCCAGATCTTGATACTTATCCATTTTTTCCCTCTCTTTCTCTTCAACTCTGGTGTCCCATGGTATTGCGACATCAATGAGTGATACTTTCTTCTTGACTTTGTCAATCAACGTCACGTCTGGTCTGTTTGCACGTATCACCCTATCTGTTCTGATACCATAGTCCCAGAGGATCTTTGCCCGATCGTTTTCTATCACTCCTTCAGGTTGGTGCTCGTACCACTTATTACTGCAAGGTAGCTGATGTTTCTTGCACAGGCTCCAGTGGAGAGCTTTTGCCACTGAATCATGCCTCTTTTCGTACTGGTTCTGTGCAAGTGCCGGGCATTCGCTTGCTATGTGGTTTATGGTTTCATTTTTCGTATTGTACTTCGTACATATGGGAGAGATATTATTTCCGTCTATCGTCTTTGAACATATCTGTTTATTGGGGCTGATCTTGTGCCGCTGTTATCATTCCTTCAGTTTCCTTCTTTAGCTCTCCCCTCTGTAGCCATTGCCATGTGTCATCGCTGGCTAGTTCTTTAGTCTGTCTCATGTATTGTCCGTGCATTGGTTTGTTGTGCCAGTCCTCTGTTCTGTCTGTCATTCTCGTGTCTCTGTATATTTCTGGGTCTTCGTCTACTTTTATTAGTCCTTCTTCCCATGCACTCTTTAGCCACTCGTCTTCACTGGTTTTCAAATATTGCCCCAGTGCTCTGTTCTCATGTTGACGCAGTCCTCTATACTTAGTAGATCCTCGATCCCTCCTTCCTTTCGTGTTATGTATAGTCTGTCCGTATTTGCTCTTGGGTGTAGTGCTTTGTGTATTGTCATATGTTTCCTGGTTTTCTGATCTATGCTGCGGAGTTCTGCCTTCGTCCATTCCACTATTCCTGCGCTGTATCTGATTACTGGCACTGCCCATGTGTTTATGGATTTTATCATATTTCCGGCGTTGAGTTTTGACTTGAGTATCGCCTTGAGTCTCTGTATATATTCTTTCCTGATCGTGTCCTTCATCTCTTGGTGTTTTATATCCCCTCCTTCCATTATTCCCAGGTATTTGTATCCTGTCTCATCTATGTGTTTTGATGTGCTCCCATCTGGTAGTTTATCCCTTCAGTTCTCGTTACTTTGCCGTTTTTGTATGTTGACTAAGGCGCGCATTTTTCTATTCCAAACTCGATCCTGATGTCCCCAGATACAATCCTTACAGTCTGGATTAGGGTATCTATTTCCTTGATGTTCTTACCATGCAGCTTGATGTCGTCCAGGAACATCAGATGGTTGATTCTGTTGCCTCTTTTCTTGAGTTGGTACCCGGCATCCATCTTCTGTAGTACTTTTTGTCATGGAATCATGGCTAACTACGAAAGAGTAGTGGGACAGTGAGTCGCCCTGGAAGATCCCTCTCCTGATATTAACCTCTGCTAGTATTATTCCAGAGCTTGTAAGTATTGTATTCCAGTTGCGCATTGTATTTTTGAGGAAGCTGATGGTGTTTTCCTCTGCCCCATATATTTTCAGGCATTCTATTAGCCATGTGTGTGGTATCATGTCGAAGGCTTTCTTATAGTCTATCCATGCCATGCTGAGGTTGGTTTTCCTTCTACTGTTCTTCATTACCATTTTGTCTATCAGGAGCTGGTCTTTGTGCTCTACACTTCCTTCTGCAGCCTTTCTGTTGGTGGGGGTGGATGTGTGTCTCCTCTAGGATATTGTAAAGCCTTTCACTGATGATACCTGTCAGTAACTTCCACATTATTGGTAAGCAGGTGATAGGCCTGTAGTTACTGGCTATATTTCCCTTACTCTTGTCTTTTTGTACTAAGGATGTTCTTCCTGTGGTCATCCATTTGGGTGCATGGTGATTTGAGATACAATGCTGGAGTTGTTCTGCTATTCGTTATTATTATTATTATTATTATTATTATTATTATTATTATTATTATTATTATTATTATTATTATTATTATGTTTCCCGTCTTAATAACTGATCTCTTTCTGTATTTTCTATTTCCTTCTGCTACTCCTTCCAGATGCACACCATATTTTTTGGAAGCGTGAGTTTCAAGTCAATGGTCCTTATGGGTTTGTTCCACATAAGCAGGGGTTCATCTTCTGAATAATAATAATAATAATAATAATAATAATAATAATAATAATAATAATAATAATAATAATAATAATAATAATATAATAATAATAATACTTTCAGTTACTTCTTTTAGAACATCTCATTCTTTGGAAGCTTGAATTTTAGTCAATGGTTCCAGTTGCTTGTTCCATATGAATAGGGGGGTTCATAATAATAATTAAATAATAATAATAATATAATAATAATAATAATAATAATAATAATAATGATAATAATAATAATAATATTAATAATATACCTTTGTTGGATGTAAAAGAACAAACAAGCCTCTACTTCGTAAACATGTCAAGACGTAATGTTACCCATAGTTTACCAGACATAGTGGGCCAATCTTGTCTCCTCTATATCATTATGGATCGACAAACCATTTTTTTTTTTTTTGTCGTCTGGGAAACAATATTTCTTTTATGAGGGCGAGCTACCGAGGAGTATCCATCCACTATCCATTCACTATTTCACGAGGCAATGTCATCAAAGCTTCATTTGCCTCTTGGATAGTGCACCATCCTTTAAAGGGGGAGGAGGAAGAATTGAATATTCGTTATAAAAATATGGTATGCGTTTAGAATTTTTTTTTAGATATTTACGACAAGCTTCGACTTTAAGACGCCTTTCCCTAGAGGACAATAAACCGTCTATTGTGGAAGAGCCTCCCAGAGGATGTCGTTCAACTGGGACTTCAGAGGTTCAAGAGGAGATGCGATGTATTACTACTCTGATGCCATTCTCGTTGTATGTTTACAATTTACTTACGTTTTTGTCTTTATTAATTTATTATTATTCTTTTTTTTATAAATGATCTTTTCTTTTAAGAAATCTACCTAGATAACTTCAGTAATTTACCAAGATATATCAGAAATTTACCGAGATAACTTCAGAAATTTGCCTAGATAACTTCAGAAATTGACCGAGATAATTTCAGAAATTTACAGCGATAACTTCTGCAGAATTACCGAGCAGCTATCTAGTAACTTATAGCAACTTCCCTACTTGTTTACAGAGGCTTGTCTAAAGGCCCACGCCCTTAAACTAAAGCTATTACACCCGAAAGGTACGGTTGGGGGGCGGGTGTGGGCGTATACACAACAACGATTTACTGTTGCGTTCAGCTAGATTCACAAGGTTAATGTAGCACAAAGTTGTACGGTCACATTTAGTTTGTGTTCGCTGGTTAATGACTCTCTCTCTCTCTCTCTCTCTCTCTCTGCAAAGTTGTAAGGTTGCATAGAGTTATGTTCTCTGGATTATTACCCCCCTCTCTCTCTCTCTGCAAAGTTTTTTGACATACAATTGCATCTCTGGATGATGACTCTCTCTCTCTCTCTCTCTCTCTCTCTCTCTCTCTCTCTCTCTCTCCGAAGTTGTAAGGTTACATATAGCTGTGTTCTCTGGCTAATGATTCTCTCTCTCTCTCTCTCTCTCTCTAAACTACTGTGTTACCACACTTAGAAGAGAATCATCAACCATTTTGCTCCCTCGTTATTGGAAAAGTACACTTTTGGACGATCCTTTGCGGCAATGAACTAGGACTTCAGCCCACGAGATATGTGTCACTTGCAAGCCTCAAGTATGAGAACGTTTCCTTTATAATCCCAAAAACCCCGCGAGGATATATTTGACTAAATCAGACTTCAAAGATTCGCAGTCGCTCTCTGCCGCCTGGGAAAGTTAATAATGAATCAAAAATCCAGATCAGCAATTAGTGAAATGAAGTCTTTCTCTCTCTCTCTCTTCACCTCTTCCACCAGCAGTCATTATTCATTTCTGGCAATAAAGATAATAAATTATTTCAGGGAGTTGAGAGATGAATGACCCTAGTCTGAGGACCTTTCGAGCTGATTAATTATTTGAATGTGGGCTTTGATTTTTTTTTTTCTTTTTTTTTTTTTGGTCAAGCCAGGAATGTCACATTATAACAATTCAGTTGCCTGGAGGTACTCTGATATAAGAAGAAGAAGAAGAAGAAGAAGAGAGAGAGAGAGAGAGAGAGAGAGAGAGAGAGAGAGAGACCTGCTGAAATTAGTAGTTTCTCGAGAAAATTAATTTCACAGAAATCATTCATTTGCCTGAACGTACTCTGAAATATATATATTATATATATATATATATATATATATATATATATATATGTATGTATATATATATATATATATATATATATATATATATATAGATATGATATATATATATATATATATAATTATTTTGATAATATATATAGATAATATATATATATTTATATTATATACATATATATTATAATATATATATAATTTTATATAATATATATAATATAATATATAATATTATATATATATATATATTATATATATATATACACACACACACACATATATATATATATATATATATATATATATATATTATATATATATATATATATATAGAGAGAGAGAGAGAGAGAGAGAGAGAGAGAGAGAGAGAGAGAGAGAGAGAGTCATAGTTTCTAAAGAAAAAATTAATTCCACAAATATCATGCAGTTGCCTGAATGTATTCTGAAATAAAGATGAATAAATAAAGAGAGAGAGAGAGAGAGAGAGAGAGAGAGAGAGAGAGAGAGAGACCCGCAGAAAGCACGTAGTTTCTCGAGAAAATGGATTCCCTTCCGAGTCAGTAATCTTCAGATTTCACGACTGTAGTTCAGGAACCATTATTAAATCCCAGACTTGCAGGAGCTGGTCCTGACATCCTACCATTAATCACAGACTCCCCTTCAAGGATTTCCTGTTCTCTCATGGCCGCTACATATTCAGCTTCGCCTTTTATATGGAAATAACTGGTCGTATCGTTGTATTATTGCCTGAGTGACTGATTTTAATGTGTCTTTCGTGATTAAATCCTGCTTTTAGTATTTCAATCTTTAGCAAGTACTGAATTTCAAGCCTAACTTACTAAACTTGGTAGGAAACAAATATATTCTATAAAACGTTATTTTCACACAACTGACCTTTTCTTTCTGTATTTCCCATTTCCTTCTGTTATTTCTTTCGAGTGAACGCCACAGAATTCTTTGGAAGCTTGAATTTGAAGTCAGTGGCCCCTGTGGTGGACTTGTTCCATAGCCATCTCTGATAACTGAACATTTTGTAGATATTATTATTACCTCTAAAACGTCAACTCCTTTTCGAATGAGTCTTGGAAAATAATAGTGAATATTTTTTTATGGTGATAGACATTATAATTATATAAATCACGAAATAAATACAGACTGTCGTAGACCCAACTTCTACCTCAATTCTGTCTAAATTAACTCAATTGACTAATCAGAGAAGAGGAGAGGAGAGGAAGAGGGAGAGATAATGTAATTAAAGAAAAGCGAACACTTGATAATGGAGGTTGACGTTGCTTAGGGAGAAAGGCTCAGGGTCCCCTGACTGTTTGGAATGGGCGATGTCAGGGAATTCCCGATATGAAATCGTAATCAGGGAATTCCAAATATGAAATCGTAATCAGGGAACTCCTGATACGAAATCGTAATCAGGAAATATTCCAGATGTGAAATCATAATCAGGAAATTCCTGATACGAAATCGTAATCAGGAAATATTCCAGATGTGAAATCATAATCAGGAAATTCCTGATACGAAATCGTAATCAGGAAATATTCCAGATGTGAAATCATAATCAGGAAATTCCTGATACGAAATCATAATCAGGAAATATTCCAGATGTGAAATCATAATAATAGATATTACAGTTATGAAAATCATAATCAGGAAATATTCCAGGTGGGAAATCATAATAATAAATATCCCAGATATGAAATCATAATCAGGAAATATTCCAGATATTAAATCATAATCAGGAAATTCCTGATACGAAATCATAATCAGGAAATATTCGAAATATGAAATCATAATCAGGAAATATTCCAGATACGAAATCATAATCAGTAAATATTCCAAAAGTGAAATTATTATTAGGAAACATTCCAGATATGAAATCATAATCAGGAAATATTCCAGATCTGAAATCATAACCAGGAAATATTCGAGATAAGAAATCATAATCAGGAAATATTCGAGATAAGAAATCATAATCAGGAAATATTCGAGATAAGAAATCACAATCAGGAAATATTCGAGATACGAAATCACAATCAGGAAATATTCCAGATATGAAATAATTATCAGGGTATAGTCCAGATATGAAATCATTATCAGAAAATATTCCAGGTATAAAATCATAACCAGAAAATATTCTGGATATGAAATCATAATCAGGATATACTACCGAATACGAAATCACAACCAGAAAATATTTCAGATATGAAATCATATCAGAAAATATTCCAGATACGAAATTATAATCAGAAAATATTCCAGATATGAAATAATTATCAGGGTATATTCCAGATTGAAGTCATAATCAGGAAATATTCCAGATATAAAATCATAAACAGGACATATTCCAGATATGAAATAATTATCAGGGTATATTCCAGATATGAAATCATAATCAGGAAATATTCCAGATATAAAATCATAACCAGGAAATATTCCGGCTATGAAATCATAATCAGGAAATATTCCAGATATAAAATCATAACCAGGAAATATTCCGGCTATGAAATCATAATCAGGAAATAGTCCAGATACGAAATCATAACTAGAAAATATTTCAGATATGAAATCATAACCAGGAAATATTCTAGATATAAAATCATAATCAGGAAATATTCCAGATATGAAATCATAATCAGGAAATATTCCGGATATGAAATCATAATCATGGAATTCCTGCTACGAAATCATAACGAGGAAATATTCCAGACACAAAATCATAACCAAGAAATATTCCAGATACGAAATCATAACCAGAGAATTCCTGATACGAAATCATAAGCTATACCTAAAGGCTTTCTTTCATGATTACGAAGTCAACCTCTGGTATGAGTAAATAATAACACCAGCCGCCTTAAAGTGGCAAAGAATTTGGTAAGCGTCTCTCTCTCTCTCTCTCTCTCTCTCTCTCTCTCTCTCTCTCTCTCTCTCTCTCTCTCTCTCTCTCATATATATATATATTAAAAAAGAAAAACATTAGAGCAGCTTCCCTAAGTGGAAAGGATAAAGGCCATTTCAAGTTATGACTGGGGAGTCACATAGACCGGAATTGCCCTCGGAATAAACAACACCATTTAGCAATTATTACCCTCCATGACAGCGATGGAAAAGCTGTAAAAGAGAGGAATGGGAGCAATCAAAAGGAAATTCGGCGGTCCTATTAAAAGAAATAGATGGCAGTGGAGGGAAATGACACAGGAGAATTAGAGAGATTTTTTTTTTTCCATTTTCCAAATCCTAGTTTTAATCCGCCAACAATGATTTGAATGAAAGATGTTTGTTAGGTGCTGTTAAACGTGAATGGCCTACTATCCTCTCTCTCTCTCTCTCTCTCTCTCTCTCTCTCTCTCTCTCTCTCATTTATACAGAATGGTGTCTAATGGAGATTCTATCTATAAAAGTTACAATCCTTCAAGGACCACTCTTCCCCCATCGTCCAGTAACTTGCAAGCTTGCAATCATATTGTGCAAGTGATCAAGATTCATATGTACTTAACATTTTAGAGACCTCCAGGTGGGTCACCCTTAAGATATAGGTAATGGGTATCTGTGATATAGTTTCTAGCCTCATACGCCCTCATCGGCGTCTGTGGCTCTGGTAGTTGTGACACCAGATAACTCACAATCATTCAATCATACGCACCCATCTTAGTAAATGACCCATTACATTCAGCGGGCCATTTAGCCACCAAATTCACAACTTGGGTCAAGAAAGAATCAATCTGTTTTAAAAGCAATTAATAGTACTGCCAGAAGGGGTATGAATACTTGGATCAACAAAGAATCAATTAATTTTAAAAGCAATTGTTAGAAGGTACTGCCAGAAGGGGTATGAATACTTGGATCAACAAAGAATCAGTCAATTTTAAAAGCGATTGTTAGTAGGTATTTGCCAGAAGGGGTATGAATACTTGGATCAACAAAGAATCAGTTAATTTTAAAAGCAATTGTTAGAAGGTACTGCCAAAAGGGGTATGAATACCTGGATCAACAAAGAATCAGTTAATTTTAAAAGCAATTGTTAGAAGGTACTGCCAGAAGGGGTATGAATACTTGGATCAACAAAGAATCAGTCAATTTTAGAAGCAATTGTTAGTAGGTACTGCCCGAAGGGGTATGAATACTTCGGTCAACGAAGAATCAGTCAATTTCAACATCAAGTGTTAGTTCTGCTAGTAGGGGTATAAGTTCGTGTATAATCACATGCATAGTAGATATGAGAAAACAGAGAAAGCGAGCAGAGTCAGCTTCGCCAATTCGTAATCCTGTTTTGACAGCGGAGAGCCCAAATGTTTTCGCTGTATATTTAAAACAGCTCACACCAACATCATGGCTACATCAGGGCTTGAATGCAGGAAGCATTGTTTGTTCTTCCGCGCCATTAAACAAAGCTTGACATCATTGAAAATTTACTTTTTTATTGAGTAAAAATAAAACTTCATTGAAAATTAAAGTTTTTTTTATAGAAGCAAAATCATTCATCTAGAATTTGAGTTCGGGGTTTTTATACCATTTGCCCCTTTAGTGGGGTAGGGCCGTCAGTGCACCTCATGCAATGCACTGTAAGCATTATTCAAGGTTCTTTGCGGCGTCCCATCGGCCCTTTGCTGCAACTCCTTTCATTCCTTTAGCTGTATCTCCACCTATATTCTCTTTCTTTCATCTTCCTTTCCCCAACTTTTTATTACAATTGTTTCAAAGTGCAACTGCAAAAGATTTTTGCCTCCTGTTACACCTTTAAGATTTTCATATTTCTTTTTACTGATTAAGTGTATTTCGCTAAAATTAAAATAACCATCTATATTGTGAATTAAGTCCTTTTTAAATCTAATGTTAACAACATTCTGTTTCCTGTTTATTCTAGGAAAGGGTGTAGGTGTCTGCTATCTACTTTTCATGAGAAGTGAGTTTGAAGTTAAAGTAACTCTTACAGTCACCTCAAGATAACCCAGATCAGTACATGTTACAGTTTATTATTATTATTATTATTATTATTATTATTATTATTATTATTATTATTATTATTATTATTATTATTATTTCGAAGTAAACCCCTATTCATATCGAACAAACCTAAATGGGCCATTTTAACTCGAAATTCAAGCTACCCAAGAACATGGTGCTCAATTGATAGAAGTTACAGGAGACAATTTGCAATACAGAAAGATGAGAGCGGTAAGTATTCAGAAAATTCTTAGAATTCGTGTCTTGAGATTTCCCCCCCCCCCCGCCCCACTCTCTCTCTCTCTCATCTCTCTCTCTCTCTCTCTCTCTCTCTGACAGCCACTGACACCAGGGATTAGAAGATCCTGGCGACGTCGTCAACAGGAGAAATCCTACAGGAGATTACCTCCCGACGGGAAGGGATTTGCCCAGGCCATTGGAATCTCAGGACACGTAAATATCCAAGAGTGCTCAGAGGCTGCGAGGAGTCTCCACTTCGCAAAGTTCGCTGTCGTTTAACTTGGCTGAGGTCTGAAGGGAATGAGAGTGAAGGTGAATTTCATATTTAATTGCCAAGTGATGCTTTCACTTTCGTAGTATTTCGTTTTCAGTTTGCTTATATATAAATATATATATATATATATATATATAGTATATATATATATATATATATATCATAACATACATATACATACATACTACATCATACATACATACATACATAGAGAGAGAGAGAGGGGGGGTGTAAACAAAACAAGTCTTCATCTCCTTTACTATTCCAATTTTAAAAATCTTTCACCTTATAAAGTACCACCTCGCCAAGAAAAAAAATTTTTATGTTCATCTCCCACCCTCCTTTATCTTCAGAGAACCGATTTGAGAGAGAGAGAGAGAGAGAGAGAGAGAGAGAGAGAGAGAGAGAGAGAGAGAAACGGGAAAAATGACAGAAAGAAGTACCCGAAAACAGTAAAGGTTTTTCGTCTGGAGTACAATCAATTACGCCCGCGACTTTTGAGGCGGTTCCGATCGCTGTCCCCCAATTGTAAATTATAGTCCAATAAGTTCTCCGTCTTTCTTCCCAGTTAAAATAAATCCCTTTCATGCTCGACCGGAGCCACTATTTACTGAGATATATCGACATTCTTTTTTTCTGTTTGAATTTCATTGTTACGTCTCTACGTCCTCTCCCTCCCTCCTCAGTTCCAGAGGTCCTTTATTCCTACACGCCGTTGGATTGTAGAACAGCCTCCCTGACTGAGGATGTTGTACAATTAAAACCTCAATAGTTCTATTTATTTATTTATTTATTTGTTAAATATTTCATTCTTTCCTAATAACTGATCCCTTCTTTCTGCATTTCCCGTTGCCCACTGTTACTTGTTTTCAAATGAACACCTTAATATTCTTTGGGAGCTTGAATTTCAAGTCTGTGGCCCCTTTGGTGGGCTTGCGTCACATGAAAGAGGGTCATCTTCTGAATAATGATATTAATATTAATTTCATCTTAATACACTTTTCTGTTTCTCGAAGATGCTAGAATATGTGATTTGCTCCACAGGGAAATTGAAGAAAGTTGTTCAAGTTGCTCTACCATTTGGCCCTTTTCAAGAGCTTTTATTGACTAAAGTACATTAAGTCCAAACATACATCGTAATATATACAAACAGAAAAAAAAATTAGAAAAAACAAGAGAAACACCATTCTCCACTCTACATCCTAATGTTTTTGTACCCTATTCATTTAACATTAGTAAATATTGAGAGAATGTTTCCCCATAGCTCTGAGATATCTCTCTTCTGCAAGAGATCTCTATATCATCAAGAGCTAATGCCTACTTGTGGACTCAATATAAGCAGAAATTCAGGAATATTCAGTATATAGTCTTCATAGATGAATTGTAAAATGAAATAAAAAAAAATCTTCCTGGAAACTGGTCGTTGAATCCTGCCATAGCTCCAGCAAGTAATACAATTTCTATTATTGCTGACTGTTGCAGCAATGTTATAATTCCATCGTTATTTCCATATGGCATTGTATTTGAGCGCTGAAATTTATTTGCAATATATCCTGAAATACCCAGAGCATTATTTACTAGACGAGGTCACCATTTGTTATGGGAGAGTAAAGAACAACCTCCATTTTCATAAAAAGAGACCACAATAGTTATGAGAGAGAGAGAGAGAGAGAGAGAGAGAGAGAGAGAGAGAGAGAGAGAGAGAGACGGGGGTTGGGGGGGTTGTGGGGTGAATAAAGAAGAAAATCATCTTTTTCATAAAAAGAGACCACAATAGTTATGAGAGAGAGAGAGAGAGAGAGAGAGAGAGAGAGAGAGAGAGAGAGACCTTACCTTACAGACCTTACATCTTGTTCGGGTTGCCCCAGGTCCCTCAGTGTAAGGCACCTCTAATGTCTACCAGAGAGTTGCTAGTACATCTTCCGGTATATTTTGCATCTTCCAATCTTGGATGGTCTGGGATGCAGTTTAGATATTTGTCGAGCTTATTCTTAAACACATCTACGCTCACTCCTGATATATTCCTCAGATGAGCTGGCAACGCATTGAATAGATGCTGCATTATCGATGCTGGTGCGTAGTGGATTAAAGTCCTGTGTGCTTTCCTTATTTTTCCTGGTATAGTTTTGGGCACTATTAATCTACCTCTGCTTGCTCTTTCTGATATCTTTAGCTCCATGATGTTTTCGGCAATTCCTTCTATCTGTTTCCATGCCTGAATTATCATGTAGTGTACTCTTCTCCTTTCTAGACTATATAATTTTAAGGATTGTAGTCTTTCCCAGTAGTTAAGATCCTTAACTTTTTCTATTCTAGCTGTAAAGGACCTTTGTACACCCTCTATTTGTGCAATATCCTTTTGATAGTGTGGGTACCATATCATATTGCAATATTCAAGTGGACTACGAACATATGTTTTATAAAGCATAATCCTGTGTTCAGTTTTCTTGTTTTGAAGTGCCGTAACAACATTCCCATTTTTACTTTACATTTTGCCAATAGAATTGCTATTTGATCATTGCATAACATGTTCCTATTCATCATCACACCAAGGTCTTTAACAGCTTCCTTATTTGTGATTGTCTCATTATTAGGTCCCCTATATGCATATAGCTTTCCTTCTTTGTCTCCATAATTTATTGATTCAAATTTATCAGAGTTAAATACCATCCTATTTACCTCTGCCCAATCATATACTTTGTTAAGGTCTCTTTGTAGCGTGTTCCAATCTTCATCACAAGTAATTTCTCTACTTATTCTTGTGTCATCGGCAAAACTACTCACTACCGAGTCCTTAACATTACTGTCTATGTCTGCAATCATAATAATAAACAGTAATGCACCTAACACCGTACCTTGTAGCACACTGGATATTACCTTAGCTTCATCCGATTTCTCATCATTTGCAATAACTATCTGTTTTCTGTTGTGTAAAAATTCTTTTAACTATCTTCCTACTTTATCCACTATATTATGTTTTCTAATTTTCTTCGCTAATATATTATGATCTACCTTGTCAAAAGCTTTTGCAAATTCTAGATAAACCACATCTGTTTCATTTCCGCTGTTCATATTTTTGTATATGCTCTCACGGTGGACTAACAGTTAGGTTTGTGTACTTTTTCCGGGTACAAAACCATGTTGTCCTATATTAAACAAATTATTTTTTATTAAATGTTTCATAATATTTTTCTTCATTACCCTTTCATACACTTTCATAATATGTGATGTTAGACTCACAGGCCTAGAATTACTTGCCTCTAGTCTTGATCCACTTTTGAAAGTGGGGGTAATATATGCTAATTTGTGCTCATTATAAATCTTGCCTGTATCTACACTTTGTCTTAATAATATTGCAAGTGGCTTTGTGATAGAATGAACTACTTTCTTTAACAAAATAGCAGGGACACCATCAGGCCCTGCTGCAGCTCCATTTTTAATTTCATTAATAGCCTGCACAATATCAGCTTCATTAATATCTATGTCTGCTAAATGTTCACTATTTTCATCCCTTACTTTTATATCATTATCTTCATTATCAATTCTAGGAATGAATTCTCTCTTATATCATTCTGCCAATATGTTGCATATCTCCTTTTTTTCATTCGTTAATCTCCCTTCAATTCTTAGAGGGCCTATTTCTAATCTTCTTTTATTCATCTTTTTTGCATACGAGTACAATAGTTTGGGGTTTTGCTTGATATTTACTAGGATTTTTTCTTCTAAGTCCGTTTTACATTTTCTTTTGATTGTATAATCTTTTGCTCTGCATTTTCTATCTTACTTTTTAGTTCGATCATTTTCCATGCATTTTTTTTCCTTTGCAAGACCTTTTTTCCACTTTCTGATTTTCTGGAACAAGATCCTTCTGTCTCTTGGTATGCATAACTGATGTTTACTTTTCTTCTTCGGTATATATTTATCCACTATTTTCTCTAATATTTTATGTAATGTATCTGTATTTACCTTTATATCATCACTTACTAAAATGTTATCCCAATCTTTGTTTAATTCTTCATTTATTTCTGACCATTTTATATTTTTACTGTAGAAGTTGTTTTTCCATATCCTTCCCACTTTTTCATTTCTTGCTTATCTCTGTTTTCACTTGCTTTGGAATGGACTGTTAATTCTATGACATTATGGTCTGAAATACTCGCATTATAAACTATTATTTCTTTAACACAATTCACCTCGTTCACAAATACTATGTCTAAAGTATTTTCCTTCCTTGTTGGCAGTTGACTTATTTGTTGAATGTTGTATTCTAGTCGCATATCTAATAGCTTTTCGAATTGCCTCTTATCTTCTGCACTACTATTACTCTCATTTTTATATGTATAAATACAACCGCAATCTCCTATTTGTTCTTTCCAGTCTACGAAAGGAAAGTTAAAGTCTCTGGATAGGAGAATAGTCCAGTCCTTGTAATTTCTACATATATCATCCAATTTTTCTATTATTGTGTCAAACTCTTTAGTATTAGGGGGTCTATATATTGCTATGTTCATTAATTTTTCAGATTCAAATTCTACCACTATTAGTTCTCATTCTGAGTACTAT
>NC_087208.1:50367734-50390234 GCF_015104395.2 Macrobrachium nipponense | reverse complement strand
GATATCTATATATATATATATATATATTATCTATATATATATATATATATATATATATATATAGATATAATATATATGATATATATATATTATATATTTATATATCTTCTTCTTCTTCTTCCTAGCTTAAACCCATTTTTATATAAGGTCGCAATTGCGAATGAGTCGTCTCCATCGATTTCTGTCCTGTGCCTCGTTTTCATTTATACCTTTCCATTCCATATCTTCCCCTACACAATCCCGCCATCTCTTTCTTGGTCTTCCCTTCTTCCTTCTACCCCGCACTTCCATTTCCATCGTATGTCTTCCAACATGACGTTCCTCCCTTCGTAACAGGTGTCCATAACATCGAAGCCTTCCTTCCTATATTTTCTTCGATATTTCAGCTACCTTTGTCGATCCTCTTATATACTCATTTCTAATCCTATCTTCCCTTGTTACTCCCGACATCCATCTCAACATTCTCATTTCTGCTACATCCATCTTCTTCTCCTCTGTTTTCCTCATACTTGCTGTTTCTGTTCCATATAACATTGCTGGTCTGACCACCGTCCTATGGAACTTTCCTTTCAATTTCAGAGGGACCTTCTTATCACAGAGGACCCCTGATGCAGACCTTCAGTTATTCCATCCTGCCTGAATTCGGTGTCTCACCTCTTGGTCCATGCTTCCACTATCCTCTAATACCGACCCAGAGTACTTGAACTTCTGTACTTTCTTTATTTCTTCCCCACCCAATCTTATGCTACTTCCACCGTCCTCAGTAATACTGGAACACATATATTCGGTTTTTGATCTGCTTATTCTCATTCCTCTCTCCTCAAGTGCTGCTCTCCACCTCTCCAACCTCCCCTCCAACTCCTCCCTCTCCTCTGAACACAACACAATGTCATCTGCGTATAATATGCACCATGGCACTGCTTCTCTAACATCCCTGGTCATTGCATCCATCACGATGTTGAATATATATATATATATATTATATTATATATTATATATATATCTATATATAGAATATATATATATATATATAGCTATATATATAATATATTGTAGTGTATGATATATATATATATATATATATATATATATATATACAATATACTTAGATATATATCATACAATACATACATATATATATCTTACAAGTGTGTAATGTTAATGAATCACATATCATGTTTTGCTTGGAGACAGGCTGTAAGGGCAGCTTACTTGAGTGAAGGAATTTGGGTACGTAAGCAGTTTAACCGAGAGATCGCTCGTCTTGTCGTCAAGCATGTTCATTCATTTGTACGGATGTTACAGGCCTAATAGTCCAAGGCACTTGCGAAAGCCACAATCCTTTTGGTGAGATCAAAGAGGTCAGGTGGTACACATCAGGTGTCAGGATAGAAAGCCCCCATCGTAAAGGTATGACACATATTTTGTAAGACTTAGAAAACCGTTACCTTTGAAAGAGAGAGAAGTGTGAAATACCTTCTTTTACGTAAATACTTTGAAAAGAGTGATGTGTGAAGTGTATCTCTTATCCATTATTATCTTTATTACAGATGGGTTCCATTTCATGGTACTAGAGACGGGAATCTCTAACCTGACTGATATGATGAACTTATTGACATTTTGGGTCTGGGAGTGAATTCTTAGTCAGGAGGGTAGAATGTTAACTTACTAGTTTTCTTTGGGCAGATTTGGGTTTTCTGTCATTATGACTTGTTAATCATTTTGTTCTATTTTATATTCAACTGCTTTGGGTAATAAATAGTATATTTTTATACTTACGAGATCTTAATAGCCTAACGACATGGTTGCAGACAGAGGGCACCACTGACAACAGGTAAGGGTTTCCAATTTGTGTAGCTTTAATAAAAGGGGGGTTAAGAGTGGTGGCAGGCGGTTTAAGAGGCTTTTTATATATTTTATAAGCTGTAGGTATGCTAACGAAGAGACTGGTGACCAGTTAGACATAGATGTTTTTTCATTTTGTAGGAAAAGGGGTTATAATCATGTCACAGGCAACTTGGAGCTCTTTTTGCTGAATCAATGGGTTGGACAGGGAGAAGCAGTTTGTCTCTCGGGCTAAGTCAGTGTCAGCCATCTTGGGATTCTTGAACACCAGTGTTTTAAAAGGTGAAGGGGAAAAGTTTAATTTTCGTCGTATTAAGGTGTTTCACAAGTATGGTAAATAGTTCACACATATTTGTGGTGCATATACAAATTAAGTTTCCAGTCATATGAAGATGTGAGTGTATTTTCAAGTTTTCTTTCTTATTTTCTTCTTTTTATCTTTTATATTTTTTTTTCTTTTTTTATTCCTTTTGTTTGGTTGTGGCAAATTTACTCGAGCAGAGTTTTTCGTTGCGAGTCATGCCCTGAGAGAGAGAGAGAGAGAGACCTGGTGTGTGAGACTGAGACGGTCGCCGGGGTTGTATCACTTAGTAAGCATTTTGCATTTTTTTTCTTTTTCTATCCCCTCCCTATTTTTTTTCTATTTTTTGTTGTTGTTGCTTTCGTGGGATAATATACTGGGCGTGGGGCACGTTTGCCTTTTGTTATCCATTATTGGGGGAAAATTTGTGTTAATTTTTCTGGATTGGGTTTTGTGTATATAAATACATTGATGTTATTTAGATCGGGGAATCTTATAGAACAAAATAGCTTTCGGAAACAGAGAAAGATGGTGGATACTAAGAGTACCACAACCCTACTACTTCACGTAACGAACATAAGTGCGGGCGTGAGTCTATTCAGAGGGATGGTAGATGGCGTTTTATCACAGCCTGTCCAAATTTTTATTGAAGGAGTTAATAATTATTTAGCGGGAAAGAATATATCGGACAATATAGAGGCATTTAGAGAGGCGAAAGCTTTGCTAGATTTCAATAGGGGAGACCTCTCTTATCGTTGCCGGAGTTTCCAATTTACAAAATGTCGTACCTGGATGGACTTGCAAGCATTTTTTAAAACAGCTTATGGCTCAAAGGAACACAGAGATGTGGTGAGGGACCTTCGGGGTCTTTATAAACTATGGAAGGGCACTGATAGCCTCGTAGAACATAGTTCAAAACTTTTTGACGCTGTGGCGGATTGGGTAGGAAAATTGAAAACATCTAAATGGGTTACAGGAAGTAATGTCTCTCTTGAGAATATTCATAAACTGATCTATTTTTCCCTGCTCTTGCACGATGTACCGGATGTGACAGTGAATAGCTTTGATGAAAAGATTGAACCTACTTCAGACGAAGAATTACTTTATGCCCAAATTGAGAAACATATGTCTTAATGTCCCACTGTGGATAGTACAATTTTTAATGGGACAGGCCCTAGGGATAGAGTGCAAAGAGGCACAGAATTTTCTCCTCCCCGTCTGTGCGCAAACTTGAATATAACAAAAGATCGATCGATCAAAAGCAACAGCAGTTGCACTTTTCCAACTGCAATAAACCAGGGCATCCAAAGAAATTGTGTAGGGTTAAATATTGTGGAATGTGTAAGAGTACCGATCATTATTCGCAGTCTTGTCCGTCTCAGATACGGAGAGATGCGAGACCTACACCTCAAGGTTCTGGTAATTATAATGTGAGAACTTCCCAGGCAGGTCAAACCAGAGGGCAAAGGGATCGGCGAAATTTTTGGAAGCCCGATCAACAAAAAGGGTACAGATGATTGGTAAATGCCATTGTGGTCTCGTGGGGGACGCCCCAGAGCCCAGGCCTATAGTCTATGGAACAGTAGGGGATGTGGATATCCCGATATTTATAGACTCAGGGGCATCAATAAATCTAATGGACTATAATTTGTATCAATCCATGTTTTCCAATTACCCTTTGCAACCCTCAACGTAGACGGTGTGTGATGTGCAAGCCCATAGATTAAATACCCTGGGTTGTGTTCAAATACAGTTTACTCTCGGTGACAGTGTGTTAACAGAGCCATTTTTGGTAATGAAAGGAATTGCGTTGGGCAACAGACTTTTGCTGGGTCATCCTGCTAGTAGTAGACACAAGATTTCGATCCATGCGGGTGTTAATGGGATAACAGTCGGGATACCGGCTGTTTTTCTGCCTTATGAGGACGTGAACAGAACAGAGGACATGGAGGTTATTGAAAAAGGAGATGTGCTTGGTGATATTATTGGCGGTGATACAAGTGTTATGGAGAAAGGTAATATTAAAACCCACGTTGCTGATATGGGAAATGATTACGGGGGTTCTATCAGAGTTCACAGTGATAACAGTGTTGGTGATGATACTTTGGATGGTGATGTTGATACTAACATTGATGTTATTTCTGATACTAACAATGCTGGGGATGATACTGAGGATGGTAATGTTTATGGGGCTGTGGAAAGGGGAAGTACTAACCACAATTATAGAGGTTGTTTTATCCGAAGATATTATGTTACTACCTGGTTCGAAGACTATGGTAAAAGTTAAATTGAAGGAAATGAGAAAACCCACAGATGTGTGTGTTATTGAAAATAGCGAAAAGCTTAAAGGGGTTGTTAGCACGGCATCGGTGAACAGTGTATCCAAGGATGGGTTTACGTGGTTAGAGTTGCTAAACTGTAATGAACCAGTTAGGAGATACCAGAAGAATACATATATATTGGATTTCCAAGATTGGAGTTGTAATAGTGGTTCAGTGGCTATCGTAGAGGGGAAACCTGAGTTTTCGGAGGCAGAAATGCAATCAAGGAAACGAATATTTAGAGAACATTTAATTAATGTGGAATATAGCGAACACGTTGAAGTGATAAGCGGGCTCTTGGCAGAATTTGGGAATATGGTAGCCTTACAAGGTGATAAATTGGGGTTGACTATTGTGTTAGAGTATAAGGTAAATTTGGAGAGTGGCACAAAACCTATTTGTATTCCTGCATATCGCATACCTTTCAAAATCATAGAACAGGTAGAGAAAGAGGTTAATAGATGGGAAGAAGAAGGAATCATTAGACCCAGCGTGTCTCCTTACAACTTTCCCTTGTTAGCGGTGCCTAAGAAAGATGTGTATGCATCGATTTTAGATGTTTAAATGAGAAGACGATCCCTGACCGCTACCCAGTCACGTGCATACCAGATCTTTTTTGTTGAAATTGGGGGACATAATATTTATAGTTCAAATGATTTGGCGCAAGGAATATACAGCTTTTTCAGTGCCCAAGGGACACTATGAATTTACGCAAATGCCTTTCGGTTTATCGGGCAGTCTGATGACCTTTACCAGGTTGGTGAACACAGTTTTGCACGGGTTATTGGGCAAAAAAGTTTTTGTGTATATGGATGACATCCTGGTCGCAACGGACACGATCGTGCAACACTTGAAGTGCTTACAGAAGTACTTAGGAGGCTTAGATTAGCAGGGTTGAAAATTAAGCCAGCCAAGTGCTCGTTCTTGAAAAAGCAGACCACATATCTAGGCCACGTCATATCTAAGGAAGGGGTTAGAGTAAAAGACGATAAAGTCAAAGCAATAGCGAATTTTCGCACCCCCAGATCAAAGAAAGAGATTAAGTCATTCCTGGGTATCGCCGGTTTCTTCAGGAGGTTTGTGAAAGGTGTTCTCTAATATAGCAGCTCCCCTAACTGATGTATTGCGGGAAGACGTTCAATTTCAATGGAAGGAACCCCAGGCGGAGAGTTTTCAAAAGCTCATGGACGCGTTAATGAATCCCCCTGTTTTGAAGTTTCCAGATCTTAGGGAACCTTTTACATTAGTGACTGATGCAAGCCAGGAAGGTATAGGTGCTTGCCTTATGCAAATGTTCGATGGGAAATTTCATCCTATAGCTTTTTATAGCAGGAAGTTCAGGACAAATGGCAGCAACGAGAAGTCCATGGCCACCATAGATAAAGAAGCCTTTGCAATAGTGTCGAGCTTAGTTCATTTTAAAATGTTACTGATGGGGAATAAAATAGAAGTTCTTACAGACCACAACCCATTACTAGATCATTTTAATAAACCCTATTTGTCGCCAAAAAGAGCTCGATGGTTTTTAACTATCAGAGATTTTGATGCAAAGCTCAAATATATAGAGGGCAAATTTAACGTGGTTGCTGATGCTCTCAGCAGGAGTTTTCATGACACGGGAGGTTTCCAAGTCGCGCAAGTCACTAGCGAGGCCGTACAATGGGATATACCTCTCATAGAGCAAAGGCAAGATGAAGACGAGATTTTAGCACACAAAAGCGTTTCTAAGAGGGGAATTAGTCAGGAAACGTTATAAGTTGCCTTTTTCGGGTTTGGAGTTAGAAGGTAATTTATTGGTTAGGAAAATTAAATATAAGTTGAGAACCAGTGAAAGTAAAGGAGATACGACACAGATCGTAATTCCGAAGGTCCTAATTCCAGTGGTTTTGGATATAGTTCATTGGAGGTTCGGTAGTCCACACTTGGGAATAGAAAAAACGTATGATGAGGTTCGTGCTAAATACATTTGGGAAAACATGGGGAAAGATGTGGAAAATCTCATAAGGAATTGTACGGTGTGCAACGCATGTAAGCCTGCAAGGACAACTTCATGCAAATTAGGATCGTATCCTGTACCGAGTAGACCTTTTCAGAGAATACATATGGATATCCTGGGGAATTTTTGTGAGTCTAGATATGCGAACAAGTACTTGTTAGTGATAATAGATGAACATACAAGGATAGTAGAAATTTTCCCACTTAAGCATAAAACGCCCGAAGAAGTAGCCATAGCGTTTTTCAATGGTATCATTTGCAGATATGGCTCACCCGAAGTTCTATTAGCCGATAATGGGAGGGAATTTGTGAACAAAGCCTTGGAATGTTTAGCTGAAGTCATGGGGATACAGAAAGTAACAATTATTCCATACAGACCCGAGGCTAAAGGGTTGTGCGAACGAGCAAACAGGAAAGTGCTCGAGGCTCTCAGGAAAACTGTAGGTGGTAATGATAAGAATTGGGACAGATATGCTAATGTTGTTAGACATAGTCATAGTATTAACACTATGGTTAGTGATTCCATTAAAATTTCCCCATTTGAAGCTTTGTTTGGTTGTCCAGCACGAGGCGCATTTGATTTGCTAACTATGCCTCATCATGGGGAGGATACGATCGAGGCGTTGATATCCACAGCGAGAGAGAGACATGCTGGTCTCAGCCGTAATCTCGAATCCACAACCAGAGATATGGTACAGAAGAGTAATAGTAAAACATCTGATCACAAGATCAATGTTGGAGACAAGGTATATTTAAAACCAGCGTGAAAAATGAACTAAATTACAAATTAGGTCCGAAGTTTGAAGGTCCTTTTAAAGTCATTGAAGAGAAAATTGGAAACAGATTAGTAGTCTTAGAGGAAAAAACAGGTCGGTCGAGGTTAACACATCTCGAAATTGAAAAGAATTGGTTGTGGTGATTAATATATTGTCTCGCAATATATTTTTTTCCTTTTTTTTTCTTGCTGTCTGTTTTTGCAATTTGATGGCGGAATGCTTTCACGTTTTTTTTCTCTCTCTTTTATTTCCTTCTACTGTTTTTTTTTTCTTGTTATGCGCAAATCTGCGGCGTTTTGGAGTAAGATTTCGGGGTTAATATTTTACGTGGAAAGTGGTTGAAATATGGCAAATGTTTGTCTTCACTGAGAAACGTGATAAACATGTGATTATTCCTGTGTGTATGATATTTGGGGTTGAATTTTTGGGGTTTCACGAGCCGAATAGATGACATTGGGGTTTATGTAATTCGGGTAATGTCGTGGGGAGTTATGATTTAACGACAAAGTTTTTTTTTGGGGGGATGATTTTTTTGTTTCGTGTGGGGTTATTAATTAAATGGAGGAAATATTTTTATCACTGGAGTGGTGTTATTATTAAGATGGTGATTTATTTATATATAAGGAGATGGCATTAATCCTTAGGGGTGACTTTCCTTTTTTTGGTGGTATATAATTATGGAATTGTGAATTTATCGTAGTTTTTTTTATCCCGAATAGGTGATAATTTTTTATATAATTGGGCAGTATCGTTTGGAAGAGTTATGTCTTCGAGACAATTTCAGAGCAGCTTGGTCATGTCCTGGAGATAGTTCTGTGGAATGTGCTGGTGTGGTTTCAGTATAGAACATTTTTTTGAGTATCATGACTATGCTGCAGTTCGAAGCACCTGAGGTGTTCACAGGTGGATTTTTTTGCTAATGTTGCTGTAATGAATCTGGTTGCGGATTTTTCCCTTTGGAGTTGATTACTTGGGGATTTGCACTGTTCTCGTAGATGTTGATTATGGCATTCCACGGGAATGTATCATGTAAGGGGATTCTTTTCCGGTCGTTTCTGGTCGATGGGGTTGCTGCGGTAGCAAATTTCGTAACGGTACACATTCCGTTTTGGGAAAGATGTTGAATTATATATGTTTCTATTTCTCTTATGTACGTTGTGTAATGGGGGAAAGTTCACTTATTATTGTTGTTATTATCTTATTTTTTCGCCTTTTGTCTTTTTTTTTTCTTTTCTTACGAGAGATGTTGTAATGGGGGTTAAGCTCTAAATACCATTTTTATTTTAGATAGGAGATATAATTTGTCAGGGTATGTGAATTAGATAGAAGGGGTGTTCGGCATTATATTTTATGGAGGTAGTTATATAAACAATAAAAGGATATTTGCTGTTAGACGTTATGGGTTCTCTTTTGATAGTGTGTTTGTCAGATATGGGATTATTTGTGAGGATTCAGTGGGTAAAGATTATTTTTTGTTTAGCGAGGAATTTTTAATATTTGACTAGTAGATTGAGTATATTAATTAATGACGGATTTGTGGGGTAAAGCAAGACTTTAGTTATTTTAAGACCATGTAGACCTTTTAAATACGGACACACAATGACTTTAGAGAATTCCCAACTCTACGTGATGTTGGCGATGGAAACTACTTCGTTCTACAGTGCCAGAGGTCGAGTCAAGTCTACACACGAATGGCGTTTCTATGGACTGCCTTTGCAAAGGATGAGATGTCTTCGATATACCGTCTCAGGATACGCTCTGGGATAAATCAGGAATCTACAGTCTTCGATGAGGCGGGTGCGAATAGCAATTGCATAGAAGTCACGGGATATTTCCTTGACAATGGGGTGGTGTCCACGTTTCCTTCAGTAGAAAACGTCGAATCTACAGTTTCGCAACGAGAGGGTGTTGGATACACTCACGAGGGTCGCAGACGCTGAATAATGGTGAGTGCTGAGTTGTTTCGAGTTGGTTTACGCACTGGACCTGCGTCTACAACTATTCGTCGAGTTCTGCTTATCTTAGTGACAAGGATGAGCCTTTCATTTAGTGACCGTTACACTATACCAATAATAATGATCACCATTTGTGCACTAGGAGTTCTTAAACTTTGTGCATTCGACAAAGCACAAGGGCTCCAGCAACGGAGGTAGCCCTAAGTCATGTGGTAAATTGAAACATTGTGCATTAGTTGCTGATGTGGTGTGCGACAGGAGTGCACAGAGGACATAGGTGGCCGAGCCATCTTACAAGTGTGTAATGTTAATAAAGCACATATCATGTCTTGCTTGGAGACAGGCTGTAAGGGCAGCTTACTTGAGTGAAGGAATTTGGGTACGTAAGCAGTTTAACCGAGAGATCGCTCATCTTGTCGTCAAGCATGTACATTCATTTGTACGGATGTTAGAGGCCTAATAGTCCAAGGCACTTGCGAAAGCCACATTCCTTTTGGTGAGATCAAAGAGGTCAGGTGGTACACGTCAGGTGTCAGGAGAGAAAGCCCCCATCGTAAAGGTATGACACATTTTGTAAGACTTAGAAAACCGTTACCTTTGAAAAAGAGAGAAGTGTGAAATACCTTCTTTTACGTAAATACTTTGAAAAGAGTGATGTGTGAAGTGTATCTCTTATCCATTATTATCTTTATTACAGATGGGTTCCATTTCATGGTACTAGAGACGGGAATCTCTAACCTGACTGATATGATGAACTTATTGACATTTTGGGTATGGGAGTGAATTCTTAGTCAGGAGGGTAGAATGTTAACTTACTAGTTTTCTTTATGGGCAGATTTGGGTTTTCTGTCATTATGACTTGTTAATCATTTTGCTCTATTTTATATTCAACTGCTTTGGGTAATAAATAGTATATTTTTATACTTACGAGATCTTAATAGCCTAACGACATGGTTGCAGACAGAGGGCACCACTGACAACAGGTAAGGGTTTCCAATTTGTGTAGCTTTAATAAAAGGGGGGGTAAGATATACATATATATATATATATATATATATATGATATATCCTATATATATATATTATATTATGGTATATATATACATACATATATATAGTATATATATATATATATATATATATTATGTATTTACATATGTATGTATGTATGTATGTATATATACATACAAATAATTCAATATAGCTGATTATCTGGATATTCTGCGGAGCTGAAGAAATGTTAACATTATACCGAAGGAAATTCAAAGCCACGTGTCTTATTCCAGAGAGAGAGAGAGAGAGAGAGAGAGAGAGAGATGGAACGCCGCGTGGCATAAGGACCAAGAGTCAAGAAGGATTCGGCGGAGGAATCCTTTCCAATCTTCTCCTCCTGAAAGGATTATAAGGCTTTGGACACCGGGAAATCGCTTAACCTTTAAGCGACTGGGAGGTGGATTCGCTCTGCTCCTTCGTTGCAGACAGACCGATTCAGTCAGTTTTCAGAATTCCTCTTGAAGTTGTGTAAGTTGCCGAGGCTGAGATCTCAAGCAAAAGGCAATATCAAGGCGAAGTGGAGACGCTTTTGCAAATATTGGTCTTATATATCTTCCTGTTTTCGCCAACTTTCAAGTCATGTTCTGCATGAATAGGGTTCCTGTCCCTAATAATAATAATAATAATAATAAAAACACCGGACGTGAAGCACATTATCTGAATAATACCAGGGGTGACGTCACTCAGGTAGAAGCCAATCAAGACGCTCCCAGTGATAGCCCCCGCCTGAGAAGGTCTGCAAGGCTCGTAAACGCTCGCCGTATGAGTCACCTTCCCAGGAACCAATGAAAACTAGACCTCCCGGAGAGGCTCTCTATACCGTACTCGAGAGCCCACAACAGCACGATTTAAGAAGAAGGACTCACCACTCGAATGATAATAATAATAATAATAATAATAATAATAATAATAATAATAATAATAATAATAATAATAATAATAATAATAATAATGACTGCTGCTTCAGCACTATTAATCTTGTAGAGAGGAAAAAAAAGAGAAGACTCTCTACAAGATTAATAGTGCTGAAGCAGCAGTCATTTTTAACAAAACATGTCTACGAGAGGGTTTCCTACCGAAATAATAATAATAATAATAATAATAATAATAATAATAATAATAATAATAATAATAATAATAATAGTGAATTAAGATACGTTTTACAAGTATTTATAGCATGCAAGGTCGTGTACAATCGGTGGGCGGGTCGGTGGGAACGGATTTTAATTGGACGTTGGATGGTAACGAAATCTCCCCCTGAGGCGTTCAGACCTACATAGTTTGGACGGGGTTATTAGCGTCGGTTGGGTGTTGGTTGGGGTACCCACCTCTTGGGCGGCAGGCTGTACGGTTGATATATCTTCCGCTCGTTCTCTCCCGCTTTCTCTCTCTACTTCTTCCGCTCTTTCTCTCTCTCTTGCTCTCTCTCTTTCTCTTTCTCCAAGTTCCTCTCTCTCTCTCTCAATGCATCAGCTCCAAGATTCTACTCAAGAGATAATAACTGTTTTTATTATGCAAGGGGATATTGCAGATATGGAGAAAATTGCAGATTCAGACACAAAATGAATAATTATGATGAAGGAAGAACAAATATTATGGAAAAGTTGGATTTTTTAATGTCAGAATTTCTGGAAATGAAAAAAAGAACAACATACCAGAACAGGAAAGAGACATGGGAAAATCCTTATTATTACCAATATTAAATGAAGGAGAAAACACGCAAACCATCATAGTGATGAATGCGCAGGTTTTAGTTACGAGTAACTCAAAAAGAAAAATAGAGTACTTAGAAGAACTAACCCAAATTGAAAAGAAAATAGATATAATGAATATAAGTGAAACCTGGTATTCCCAAGAGGCTGGGAATGATGATCAAATAAAAGGGTTTCAAACTTATAGATCAGATAGAAAAAATAGGAATCAAGGGGGAACCGCAATATATGGGAAAGACAAAAAACAAGGAAAAATATATGAGAAATATAGTAACTCAGAATGTGAACTAATAGCGGTAGAATTTGAATCTGAAAAATTAATGAACATAGTAATATATAGACCTCCTAATACTAAAGAGTTTGACTTAATAATAGAAAAATTGGATGATATATGTAGAAATCACAAGGACTGGACTATTCTCCTATCTGGAGACTTCAACTTTCCTTTCGTAGACTGGAAAGAACGAATAGGAGATTGTGGATGTACTTATACATATAAAAAAGAGAGTAATATTAGTGCAGAAGATAAGAGGCAATTCGAAAAGCTATTAGATATGCTACTAGAATACAACATTCAACAAATAAATCACCTGCCAACAAGAAAGGAAAATACTTTAGACCTAGTATTTGTGAACGAGATGAATTATGTTAAAGAAATAATAGTTTATAATGCGAGTATTTCAGACCATAATGTCATAGAATTAACAGTCCATTCCAAAGCAAGTGAAAACAGAGATAAGCAAGAAATGAAAAAAGTGGGAAGGATATGGAAAATACAACTTCTACAGTAAAAATATAAAATGGTCAGAAATAAATGAAGAATTAAACAAAGATTGGGATAATATTTTCGTAAGTGATGACATAAGGGTAAATACGGAGATATTATATATTAGAGAAAATAGTGGATAAATATATACCGAAGAAGAAAAGTAAAACATCAGTCATGCATACCAAGAGACAGAATGGATCTTGTTCCAGAAAATCAGAAAGTGGAAAAAAGGTCTAGCAAAAAAAAAAATGCATGGAAAATGATCGAACTAAAAAGTAAGATAGAAAATGCAGAACAAAAGATTATACAATCAAAAGAAAATGAAAAAC
The DNA here is from genome assembly GCF_015104395.2 of Macrobrachium nipponense. Taxonomy (NCBI): domain Eukaryota; kingdom Metazoa; phylum Arthropoda; class Malacostraca; order Decapoda; family Palaemonidae; genus Macrobrachium; species Macrobrachium nipponense. The sequence goes on along the minus strand of NC_087208.1, from coordinate 50,377,179 downwards.
GGAACTTGGAAGAAAAAACCTATTAAATATCAAGCAAAATCACAAACTATTATACTCATATGCGAAGAAGATGAATAAAAGAAGAATAGAAATAGGCCCTCTAAGAATTGAAGGGAGATTAACGAATGAAAAAAAAGGAAATTTGCAACATACTGGCAGAACGATATAAGAGAGAATTCACCCCTAGAATAGATAATGAAGATAATGATATAGAAGTAAGGGATGAAAATAGTGAATATTTAGCTGACATAGATATTAATGAAGCTGATATTGTGCAGGCTATTAATGAAATTAAAAATGGAGCTGCTGCAGGGCCTGATGGAATTCCTGCTATTTTGTTAAAGAAAGTAGTTCATTCTATCGCAAAGCCACTTGCAATATTATTAAGACAAAGTGTAGATACAGGCAAGATTTATGATGAGCACAAATTAGCATATATTACCCCTACTTTCAAAAGTGGATCAAGACTAGAGGCAAGTAAATTATAGGCCTGTGAGTCTAACATCACATATTATGAAAGTGTATGAAAGGGTAATGAAGAAAAATATTATGAAACATTTAATAAAAAATAATTTGTTTAATAAAGGACAACATGGTTTTCGTACCCGGAAAAAGTACACAAACCCAACTGTTAGTCCACCGTGAGAACATATTCAAAAATATGAAAAGAACGGAAATGAAACAGATGTGGTTTATTTAGACTTTGCAAAAGCTTTTGATAAAGTAGACCATAATATATTGCGAAGAAAATTAGAAAACACAATATCGTGGATAAAGTAGGAAGATGGTTAAAAGAATTTTTACACAACAGAAAACAGATAGTTATTGCAAACGACGAGAAATCGGATGAAGCCAAGGTAATATCCGGTGTGCCGCAAGGTACGGTGTTAGCTGCAATACTGTTTGTTATTATGATTGAAGACATAGACAATAATGTTAAGGATTCGGTAGTGAGTAGTTTCGCAGATGACACAAGAATAAGTAGAGAAATTACTTGTGATGAAGATAGGAACGCTCTACAAAGAGACCTTAACAAAGTATATGATTGGGCAGAGGTAAATAGGATGGTATTTAACTCTGATAAATTTGAATCAATAAATTATGGAGACAGAGAAAGAAAGCTATATGCATATAAGGGACCTAATAATGAGACAATCACAAATAAGGAAGCAGTTAAAGACCTTGGTGTGATGATGAATAGGAACATGTTATGCCAATGATCAAATAGCAACTCTGTTGGCAAAATGTAAAGCAAAAATGGGAAGGGAATGTTGTTACGGCACTTCAAAACAAGAAAAGCTGAACACATGATTATGCTTTATAAAACATATGTTCGTAGTCCACTTGAATATTGCAATATGATATGGTACCCACACTATCAAAAGGATATTGCACAAATAGAGAGTGTACAAAGGTCCTTTACAGCTAGAATAGAAGAAGTTAAAGACCTTGACTACTGGGAAAGACTACAAGTTCTTAAAATTATATAGTCTAGAAAGGAGAAAGAAACGCTACATGATAATTCAGGCATGGAAACAGATAGAAGGAATAGCAGAAAATATCATGGAACTAAAAATATCAGAAAGAGCAAGCAGAGGTAGATTAATAGTGCCCAAAACTATACCAGGAAAATAAGGAACGGGAAAGCACAACAGGACATTAATCCACTACGCACCAGCATCGATAATGCAGCGTCTATTCAATGCGTTGCCAGCTTCATCTGAGGAATATATCAGGAGTGAGCGTAGATGTGTTTAAGAATAAGCTCGACAAATATCTAAACTGCATCCCAGACCATCCAAGATTGGAAGATGCAAAATATACCGGAAGATGTACTAGCAACTCTCTGGTAGACATTAGAGGTGCCTCACACTGAGGGACCTGGGGCAACCCGAACAAGATGTAAGGTCTGTAAGGTAAGGTCTCTCTCTCGTTCGCTCCTTCTCACGCTCTCTCTTTCTCTCTCTGCCTGCTCCTCTCTCTCTCTTTCTCTTTCTCTCTCTGTTTGCTCCTCTCTCTCTCTTTCTCTTTCTCTCTCTCTCTCTCTGTCTCTCCCCCCCCCCTCTCTCTCTCTCTCTCTCTCTCTCTCCCCCCTCGATCTCTCCTCTCTCTCTCGTGGCGGTATACGTAGTCGGTTGGTTTCTTGCGCCATTTCTTCTTATGATGGTGGGAAGAAACTCTGTTTCTTTTACGTTACAACAGAGTTTCTTCCCACCATCATAAAAAGAAATGGCGCAAGAAACCAACCGACTACGTATACCGCCACGAGAGAGAGAGGAGAGATCGAGGGGGGAGAGAGAGAGAGAGAGAGAGAGATCGAGGGGGGGGAGACAGAGAGAGAGAGTGAGAGAGAGAAAGAGAAAAGAGAGAGAGAGGAGCAAACAGAGAGAGAGAAAGAGAGAGAGAGGAGAGGCAGGCAGAGAGAGAAAGAGAGATGTGAGAAGGAGCGAACGAGAGAGAGAGAGAGAGAGAGAGAGAGAGAGAGGAACTTGGAGAAAGAGAAAGAGAGAGAGCAAGAGAGAGAGAAAGAGCGGAAGAAGTAGAGAGAGAAAGCGGGAGAGAACGAGCGGAAGATATATCAACCGTACAGCCTGCCGCCCAAGAGGTGGGTACCCCAACCAACACCCAACCGACGCTAATAACCCCGTCCAAACTACGTAGGTCTGAACGCCTCAGGGGGAGATTTCGTTACCATCCAAGACCAATTAAAATCCGTTCCCACCGACCCGCCCACCGATTGTACACGACCTTGAATAATAATAATAATAATAATAATAATAATAATAATAATTAATACTTTCTGTTAGTTCCTTCTAATGAACACCGTCATATTCTTTGGAAGCTTGAATTTTAAGTAAATGGCCCCTGTGGTGTGTTTGTTCCTTATGAAAAGGGTTCATCTTCTGGATATAATAATAATAATAATAATAATAATAATAATAATAATAATAATAATAATAATAATGATAATAATAATAATAATAATAATAATAATAACAGCATAGATCAGAAAACCAGGAAACATATGACAATACACAAAGCACTACACCCAAGAGCAAATACGGACAGACTATACATAACACGAAAGGAAGGAGGGAGAAGACTACTAAGCATAGAGGACTGCGTCAACATCGAAAACAGAGCACTGGGGGCAATATCTGAAAACCAGTGAAGACGAGTGGCTAAAGAGTGCATGGAAAGAAGGACTAATAAAAGTAGACGAAGACCCAGAAAATATTAGAGAACAGGAGAATGACAGACAGAACAGAGGACTGGCACAACAAACCAATGCACGGACAATACATGAGACAGACTAAAGAACTAGCCAGCGATGACACATGGCAATGGCTACAGAGGGGAGAGCTCAAGAAGGAAACTGAAGGAATGATAACAGCGGCACAAGATCAGGCCCTAAGAACCAGATATATTCAAAGAACGATAGACGGAAATAACATCTCTCCCATATGTAGGAAGTGCAATACGAAAAATGAAACCATAAACCACATAGCAAGCGAATGCCCGGCACTTGCACAGAACCAGTACAAAAAGAGGCATGATTCAGTGGCAAAAGCCCTCCACTGGAGCCTGTGCAAGAAACATCACCTACCTTGCAGTAATAAGTGGTACGAGCACCAACCTGAGGGAGTGATAGAAAACGATCAGGCAAAGATCCTCTGGGACTATGGTATCAGAACGGATAGGGTGATACGTGCAAACAGACCAGACGTGACGTTGATTGACAAAGTCAAGAAGAAAGTATCACTCATTGATGTCGCAATACCATGGGACACCAGAGTTGAAGAGAAAGAGAGGGAAAAAATGGATAAGTATCAAGATCTGAAAATAGAAATAAGAAGGATATGGGATATGCCAGTGGAAATCGTACCCATAATCATAGGAGCACTAGGCACGATCCCAAGATCCCTGAAAAGGAATCTAGAAAAAACTAGAGGCTGAAGTAGCTCCGGGCCTCATGCAGAAGAGTGTGATCCTAGAAACGGCACACATAGTAAGAAAAGTGATGGACTCCTAAGGAGGCAGGATGCAACCCGGAACCCCACACTATAAATACCAGCCAGTCGAATTGGAGGACTGTGATAGAGCAACAAAAAAAAAAAAAAAATAATAATAATAATAATAATAATAATAACCGCTCTCCTCGGTGTTGATTCCTTGGTAAAGAATCCATAATTTCCTCAGTCTACTCAGCGGTAAATGAGTACCTATCCCTGATGGGGTAGGGTCCAGCTATGGGTTAAATAGCAAAACTCAGCAATGATGGAAAGAAATGAAGGAATAAACGACAACGACGTAAATGGAACCTCTGGCAACAGAGGAGCTTCGTCCGGCAACCAGGTATTCAACCCAATTGAAGGGGAAGACGGTCAGGTACTTGGAGGTCGTCATCCAGCAACTGACCACCACAACGACAGTAACCAACAGCCTGAGATTGGAGCTACAGAAGCAAACCAAAGGAAGAAATGGACAAGAGAAGAAAATAAGGAAATATGGAGATGCTACATCAGAAGCAACCTGACGGAGAGAGGATATGAAGAAGGTTGCTCAACATCTGGAATGAGAGGAATAACACCCCCCAAACAGAGCAGAGGCTGCTAGACCAAGTAAGGAACATAAAGAAAAAGAACTGGCTCTCCCCAACAAAAAGAGAAAAACTGGAAAGAGAAATGTCACACGACAACGAATTACACGAAGACGAACTGAGGGACGATGCCACAGAAGACGACAGGGATGATGAGGTATCAAACAACGACACACGAAGAAACACCAACGAAGTAACAGAGAGGACGGAATGGGTAGAAAAGATTAGACAATGGATGGAGCCAGGTACAGAGAGAACAAAGATCCCCTCCATGAAAGCCTACAACACCAAAAAATTAAGGGAGAAAACAAGTGAGGTCAATGAAATAATGGGCATAATACACACCACCAGTATCACAGAAACAAATAAATTGGCATATGCAGGAGCAAGATTAGTAGCAGAACTGATGGGGATTCGAACACCAACACCACCAGCACAACCAACCCAACAGAAACCAAAACAGCAACCTCCTTGGAAAAGGCGCCTGGAAAAGCAAATCATGGTGATGATATCTGACTTGAGTAAACTGAAAGAGATGGCAGAAAAAAGGCTAAGAAGCAAGAAAACAAGGGAGGAACTCAACGAGAAATACAAAGTACAAGAGAGGGGACTAAACAACACAATAGAAGATGTAAAACAGAGGCTTAAGGCCAAAGCACATAAGATCCAACGGTACATGAACAGGAATAAGGGATACCAACAGAACAAACTATTCGGAACCAACCAGAAAAGACTATACAGCCAACTAAGAGGGGAAGACAACCGCCAAGAAATTCCTGAAGCCGAACCAAGTAAGAGACTCTGGGAAAACATCTGGAGCAATCCAGTATCACACAACAAACATGCAACATGGCTCCAGGAGGTCAAGGAAGAAGAAACAGGGAGAATAAAACAAAGATTCACAGAGATCGCGACAGACACAGTGAGACACCAACTAAAGAAAATGCCAAACTGGAAAGCCCTAGGTCCCAATGAAGTCCATGGATACTGGCTCAAAAACTGAATTCAAGGCCCTGCACCCAAGAATAGCAGAACAACTCCAGCATTGTATCTCAAATCTCAATGCACCCAAATGGATGACCACAGGAAGAACATCCTTAGTACAAAAAGACAAGAGTAAGGGAAATATAGCCAGTAACTACAGGCCTATCACCTGCCTACCAATAATGTGGAAGTTACTAACAGGTATCATCAGTGAAATGCCTATACAACTACCTAGAGGAGACAAACCCAACTATCCACCAACAGAAAGGCTGCAGAAGGAAGTGTAGGGGCACAAAAGACCAGCTCCTGATAGACAAAATGGTAAGGAAGAACAGTAGGAGAAGGAAAACCAACCTAAGCATGGCATGGATAGACTATAAGAAAGCCTTCGACATGATACCACACACATGGCTAATAGAATGCCTGAAAATATATGGGGCAGAGGAAAACACCATCAGCTTCCTCAAAAATACAATGCGCAACTGGAATACAATACTTACAAGCTCTGGAATAAGACTAGCAGAGGTTAATATCAGGAGAGGGATCTTCCAGGGCGACTCACTGTCCCCACTACTCTTCGTAGTAGCCATGATTCCCATGACAAAAGTACTACAGAAGATGGATGCCGGGTACCAACTCAAGAAAAGAGGCAACAGAATTAACCATCTGATGTTCTTGGACGACATCAAGCTGTATGGTAAGAACATCAAGGAAATAGATACCCTAATCCAAACTGTAAGGATTGTATATGGGAACATTAGGATGGAGTTTGGAATAGAAAAATGCACCTTAGTCAACATACGAAAAGGCAAAGTAACGAGAACTGAAGGGATAAAGCTACCAGATGGGAGAAACATCAAACACATATATGAGACTGGATACAAATACCTGGGAATAATGGAAGGAGGGGATATAAAACACTAAGAGATAAAGGACACGATCAGGAAAGAATATATGCAGAGACTCAAGACGATACTCAAGTCAAAACTCAATGCCGGAAATATGATAAAAGCCATAAACACATGGGCAGTGCCAGTAATCAGAAACAGCGCAGGAATAGTGGAATGGACGAAGGCAGAACTCTGCAGCATAGATCAGAAAACCAGGAAACATATGACAAAACACAAAGCACTACACCCAAGAGCAAATACCGACAGACTATACATAACAGAAAGGAAGGAGGGAGAGGACTACTAAGCATAGAGGGCTGCATCAACATCGAGAACAGAGCACTGGGGCAATATCTGAAAACCAGTGAAGACAAGTGGCTAAAGAGTGCATGGGAAGAAGGACTAATAAAAGTAGACAAAGACCCAGAAATATACAGAGACAGGAGAATGACAAACAGAACTGACGACTGGCACAACAAACCAATGCATGGACAATACATGAGACAGACTAAAGAACTAGCCAGCAATGACACATAGCAATGGCTACAGAGGGGAGAGCTCAAGAAGGAAACTGAAGGAATGATAACAGCGGAACAAGATCAGGCCCTAAGAACCAAATATGTTCAAAGAACGATAGACGGAAATAACATCTCTCCCATATGTAGGAAGTGCAATACGAAAAATGAAACCATAAACCACATAGCAAGCGAATGCCCGGCACTTGCACAGAACCAGTACAAAAAGAGGCATGATTCAGTGGCAAAAGCCCTCCACTGGAGCCTGTGTAAGAAACATCAGCTACCTTGCAGTAATAAGTGGTACGAGCACCAACCTGAGGGAGTGATAGAAAACGATCAGGCAAAGATCCTCTGGGACTATGGTATCAGAACGGATAGGGTGATACGTGAAAATAGACCAGACGTGACGTTGATTGACAAAGTCAAGAAGAAAGTATCACTCATTGATGTCTCAATACCATGGGACACCAGAGTTGAAGAGAAAGAGAGGGAAAAAATGGATAAGTATCAAGATCTGAAAATAGAAATAAGAAGGATATGGGATATGCCAGTGGAAATTGTACCCATAATCATAGGAGCACTAAGCACGATCCCAAGATCCCTGAAAAGGAATCTAGAAAAACTAGAGGCTGAAGTAGCTCCAGGACTCATGCAGAAGAGTGTGATCCTAGAAACGGCGCACATAGTAAGAAAAGTGATGGACTCCTAAGGAGGCAGGATGCAACCCGGAACCCCACACTATAAATACCACCCAGTCGAATTGGAGGACTGTGATAGAGCAAAAAAAAAAAAAATAATAATAATAATGCAAACCGTTACTTCTTTCGAATGAACACCATTATATTTTATGGAAGCTTGAATTTCAGGTCATTTGCCCCTGTGGTGAGCTTGTCCCATATGAATGGGGTTCATCTCTCCTGAATAGAATAGTAAAATAATAATATTATTCAACCAATACATTAGTCCAAACGATGAAGTTAAAAGAACGAACGAAATTCCTTCAGCAAATGAATGAACGGAACTCTCCCTTTAAACAGGAGAGGCAGCCTTCCGATTCCGTGGGGGAATTACTTGGACTGATAAGCTAATGAAATTGCTATTCCAAGATGCCTTATGCATTCAGAAGTAATTAGGTGCCAGTCAAAACGTTAATGAACCATTGGTAAGTCCAACGGCAGACCGACAGTAGCAGTTTCAGAACCTTCAGTGGTAGTTTAAGCGAGATATTTCTCTTTTTTTTTATAATGATGAACTTTGTTGTTGTAGGTTTTTCTGTGGGAATCAGAAATGAATATTATTTTGATGGGTGCTTTTAATTTATTCAGAATATTTCACTTTTAAGGACTTTAAGTAAATCTTTGGTTTTTAACCTTTTTTTGTATTTTGAAAAATGCAGTCTCATATATACACGTGGTATTGTGGCTTTTAATTAATGCATTGTAAGTATGAAACTCTGATTATGAATTTTTATGGTGCTGGAATTCCCTTCTTAAGTGCTCGTTTGGTGACGAGAATTAAGTAAAGAATTTGATACTGTGTCAGTGAAAAAAAATTAAACGATGCCTTAATAAATTCAGTGTTATACAATATTTAGTAATTTTTAACAGAATTAGCAGGGACACTGACTGATACAAATAGATATTCGTAATTATTACGTAAAACAAAACTCTTACGTTATAGGTCAGGAGTACTTTGGAAAAGATACTTGAAAAATCTATGCAAACCTAACTTATTAATCCAGAATATCTCTCTCTCTCTCTCTCTCTCTCTCTCTCTCTCTCTCTCTCTCTCCACTAATCAGCAAGGGATGACTTTATATTCAGTGTTCTATATATCAGACCATGGTTTGGTTTGATCGTCTTGTCAATACATACATACATGCATACATACCTATTCATTATGTGAATAAAACCGCCATAATTCTAACTTTTCCTTACGGTCTCCAATTCATCCCCTCTTTACCTACATAACCTCAAGAATTGAACTCTGAACCGAAAAAGACATTGCTGGGTCAACTGACAGGGAGGACAGTTATTTGAGGAAATTAGACACCTCCCTCCCTGAGGATGTCGTGCAATAGAACCTCGAAAATTCAAGCGAAGATGCAACGCATTACTGGCTTAAAACAATTCTTATTTTAAAAACTCACTTACATTTTTATATATTTATTAATTAATCTTATTATTTATTTTCTCTTTTCTAATAACTTTTCTCTTCTTTCTGTATTTCCCTTTACCCTGCGTTACTTCTTTCGCCATATTCTTAAGAGGTTTCAATTTCAAGTCAATATGGTGTCCTATGAATACGGTTTATCTTCGGTATAATAATAATAATAATAATAATAATAATAAAAAAAATAATAATAATAATAATAATAATAATAATAATAATAATACTGTTAAAAAGAATGGCAGAATTAAGCGAGTTGATTTTATATATTGTTTTTTCTATTT
>NC_087208.1:50320234-50365234 GCF_015104395.2 Macrobrachium nipponense | reverse complement strand
TTACTGTGGATCTTTCTACATTAATATATATATATATATATATATATATATATATATATATATATATAATATATATTATATACCTATAAATATCTATATATATATATATATATAATATATATATATATAATATATATATAATATATATATAATATTAAATAAATAAATAAAGATATATATATATATATATATATTATATATAATATTATTATATATAAGTGTTACATTAAAATAAAGAATGTATGTACACATTCTGTAGAGTAATGCATATTACCAAGAATCAGGCCAGAGACCAAGGAGGTCATGCAGAAAGATTGACCAAGCACCCCAGTGTGTGTACACCTGGGATCAGCATTATCTATGTTGGACAATAACTTCAACAGTGTCTTCTCTGAGAATCAATTGACTCTCCCACGAGACGATGTGCGTACGTTACTAACCTAGTTACGTATGTTAGTTCATCTGTCTGTATATTGAGCAGTGTTTGCTCTCCTATGATTTGTAAACGAATTGTATCTCAGACTTCACCTTCCTCTCTTAGCTTAAACATCTATTCAAAACCTTCTTTGCATCTATCCAACGATGTAGGCTAGAAGAATATATCTTATACTTTGTACTATGTGTTTCCACGACTTAACCTCCACACCAGAAAGAAGCAATTGAAACGAAACTTAGAGAATATCTTCACGGTCAATGGAGACTTAGTGTGATGGTAATTGCTTCATAGCAAAGAAAGATAAAGGAAAGGAGAACGCGTTTTCGAGAAGTTCGGCAGCAAGGAGGTTTTCGCGCCACTGTTGGAGGCGCCTATGCTCGTGGCTGTTCTAGAATCGGCAGGAGTGTTGTGGACCTCGTCTAGATTCATCTAAGAAGTTCTAGAAATCCCTGGAGTCAGTGACGTTCACAGCAGGCTCCGCCCCCAGAGTGCCATATAAATACGACAAACGAACTTTGGAGAGCAGTGATCATAAGAGGAAGGGATCGTAAAAGAGAGAGATCACCAGTTAGTAAGAGCCACAGATCCGATTATCAGTGAGAGATCAGCAGCAGTGATCGTCAGAGAGAGACTAGAGACGAAGGAACCGAAGTATCAATCATCAGAAGAGTTGTTCGAGAGTTGGTTGGATATTGGTCTAGTCATCTTCAGGAGTGGATGAATTATCTCGGGTTTTCTCGACGTCGAGCAGACTTCAGAGAAGAAAAGGCCCTGCTACAGGTTTTGGGGAATTCCTGCCTTACAAGTAAACTAGTTTCTGCAATACGGAGTCAAGAGGACGACTGCAATTGCCGCTCTCCTTTAGTGAAGCCACTGCTACGAGTCACTAAACCGTCCCGCAAGTATTTGAATTGCCTCACTGTTCCCCCAGTTCATACAGTGTAAGATTCTATCTTTTTATGTAAATAGGAGATACCATTCTGCATTTACCTTTGTTAGTAAGCTTGTAAATAAACCTTTGTTGTGTTAGTGTTTCTTTCTATATTCGTATCCCCAGTTTCAACTGTTTGTGTTGATATATTTTTTTATTTTTTTATTTCATATCGAACCTGAAGCGGACCTCTCTCAGAGGCCGTAACACTGTGCCGACCCTTTCCAGGATATTTCGACACCGTAACATTGTCTCTGAAATCTCAGAGTCCGTAACATTGTGGCGACCTTGCCAGGATTATCAACACTTTAACAGTTTGAAACAAGGAGGATATAGAAAGAATCAGAATGAGTGAGATGGTGAAAGAGTTTATTGAGTCAGGTAAGCTACTAGGTCTAGAGGGGAATGATCTCCGTGAGTATGTGGAGAAGAAGAAAGAGAGAAGTATGAGAGAGATGAAAGAGCGGCTGAGAGAGAGGAAAGAGCGGCTGAGAGAGAAGTAATGAAAATGCAGCAAGAGAAAAAGAGAGAAGCAATGATAATGCAGCAAGAGAAAGAGAGAGAAGCAATGAAGATGCAGCAAGAGAGAGAAGTAATGAAAATGCAGCAAGAGAGAGAAATGTTGGTAATGCAGCAGGAAGAGAGAGAGAAAGAGCGTATGCATGAGTTGGAAATTGCTCGGTTAAGGGAAAGTACTCGTAACAGTCGGTCAGGTGAGAACGAAAACGAAGCTGATACGTTAGGTATGAATGCAGTGCTAAAATTAGTACCAAAGTTTGATGAGGAAGATGTTACGACATATTTCATGTGTTTTGAGAAGTTAATTGAAAGAGTAGGTTCTCCTAAAGAAACGTGGACTTTATATTTGCAGTCAGTTTTGAGTGGTAGGGCGCTTACTGTGTATAGTTGCATGTCTAAGGAGGAATGTGATATTTACGATATCGTGAAAGAAACCGTTCTTAGCCCGTATAGGCTAGTACCGGAGCCATACCGTAAGAAATTTAGAAATTTGAGAAAGGATGAAAATATTACGTATGTAGAATACGGTAAGAAGTTAGATAGGCTGTTTTTTGATTGGTTAACTTCAGCTAAGGTTGAGGATTTTGATAGTTTGAAGAACTTAGTGTTGTTAGAAAACTTCAAAGATAACGTATCCCTTGAGATTAAACTTTTTATAGAGGATAGGCGAGAAGTATCTTTTGCAGGAGCAACTAGGCTAGCTGACGAATATAGTCTAACTCATAATTTGAGTGTTAGTAAGAAACGAAATGATCCTTTGTCTGGTAGAGTACAAAGCAGTAAAGGTTTCAGTCCTAGTAATAGCAATGCGAGTAGAAGTGACTATTCCTGTTATACATGCGGAAAACCTGGTCATACGTCTAAGGTTTGTAAGAGTAGAATGGCATCCAGTGGCTCAGAATTAACTTGTTTTCGATGCAATGGGAAAGGGCATTTAGCGAGAAATTGTGCATTAGAAAAGAAGGACGGTAAGAAACCAGTGTCTCTAGTTAACCTTTCGTCAAGTAGGAATGATGTGATGAGAGAAACTAAGAAAGTTTTGGTGAATTTCTGTCAGAAGGCGTAGTTTCCTCTCTTGGAGGAGTAGATTCGAGAGAAGTGGTCTTGCTTCGAGACACAGGGGCCGCTGTATCACTGATAAGGAGTGAGTGTGTGCCGAACAAGGCAGAAATCAATATGGAAGAGAAAGCCATGTTAGGTGGATTTCCTAACACTTGTTTTCTTTGTCCTTTGTTGAAGTTGAATTTAGAAAGTCAGGTAGTGTCAGAAGTGAAACTTGCCGTTGTGGACAGTTTGCCCGTTGAAGGCGTTGACATTATTGTCGGTAACGACTTAGCTTTACCCAAGAATGTGAATCCTGTTGTGAGGAATATTCCAGTGCCTGAAATGGTAGTAACTAGGTCAGGTTTAGATTCAGACGTAGACTACGGTCATAATTTGCTCGTGGATTCGAACGAGTGTGAGTTTGTGAATTTGAACGAGAGTGAGTTCGTGGATTCGAACGAGTGTGTTAGAGGTCGCAAGGTTGATCTTGGCATGAGTGTGGCTGAGAGACCTAACTCTATCGTGGACAGTGATAGCCAAACGGAAGGTGTAGCTGTCGGAAGTAGTGCAGTAAATGTACAGGTATCTAGTCCTAGTGACAGTGATGAATTAGGCTCTAACGTTTTGGATAAGGATGAGCTAGTCAAGTTGCAGAGAGAGGATGAGACACTAACCCGAATTTTTGAATGTGAGCTGGATGATGATCTCGATGATGTGTCTAGGGAAACTTTTTGTTTAAAGGACGAAGTTTTGTGTCGTTATGTTCGACCAAAGTCAGGTATTAAAGAAGAAATCACTGAACAATTAGTGCTTCCTAGGAAGCTGCATGAGCTAGTTTTAAAGTTAGCACACGATGAGCAAGGACATTTGGGAGTAAATAAAACTTTCAAGTGTATTAGTAGGGCGTACTTTTGGCCTAAAATGAAAAATGATGTAAAGAGGTATGTCTTAAGCTGTCATGAATGCCAAATTGCCGGGAAACCGAATCAAGTAATCCCCAGAGCTCCATTGTGTAATATTCCTTTGGTAGGCGAGCCTTTTGAGAATGTAGTTATTGATATGGTTGGACCTTTGCCTAGAAGTAAGGGAGGGAATATATATCTGTTGACAATCATTGATAGACTAACTCGCTATCCCGAGGCGGTACCCGTAAGAAGCGGCAACGCGAGGACCGTGGTTAAACGATTGTTGAATTATTTTTCTAAGTTTGGTCTGCCTCATACTATACAGTGATAATGGTAGTAATTTTGTATCCAAATATTTCAAGGATAGAATGAAAGAGTTAGGCATCAAACTCGTAACTTCCACACCTTATCATCCCGAATCACAAGGCGTTGTGGAGAGATTTCATCAAACGTTAAAGAGTTGCTTATGGAAATTGTGTAAGAACTTCGAACACGACTGGGAAGAAAAGTTACCATTCATTCTATTAGCTTTAAGGTTAGCACCGAGCGACACTACCGGGTTTAGTTCATTTGAGCTTGTTTTCGGTCACCGCTAAAGGTCCTTTGGAAATGTTAAAATGTAACTTAATGAATAAAGAAGGTAGTGAGGACTACATCACTAATCTAGAGCATTATAAAAACAGTTTAAGGGATGCTTGGCAACTAGCGAAGGAGACCGAGAGGAAGAGTCAAGAGGAAACTAAACGAAAGCATGATCTTAGAGCGAAAGAGAGACATCTCTGTGTAGGAGATAAAGTTTTAGTATTAGTCCAGAAAGAAGGTCCCTCTTTATCGTATAAGTTCGAGGGTCCCTTTTCGATTTTAGAGAAGAGGGGGAATCTGAATTATTTAATAGATATGGGTAAACGTAGAGCAAAGTGGCTGTATGTAAATTTGCTCAAGAAATATAACGAACGCCCCGTGCTGTAGTGACGGTGTCCCAGAAAGAGAGTAGCTGATTTTTGAGAAAAACTCTGAGGTGCTTAAGAATTTCGAAGTTTTTAATCAGGGTTTAGAAGAGGAAAAGGTGAGGGAAGTACGTAATGTTTTAGTGAATTATCCTGAAACTATTAGTGACAAACTAGGCCTAACCTATGTTTTAGAACATGATATTGAGTTGCAGGGCACGAAACCCATTAGGCAAAGTCCATATCGTCTGAACCCAGAAAAGGCAGAATCTGTGAGGAAGGAAATTACTTACATGCTAGATAATGATTTGATAGTACCTAGCGAGAGTGAATGGAGCTCTCCGGTAGTTCTAGTGAAAAAGGAAGATGGATCAGATAGATTGTGCATTGATTTCCGGAAGGTAAACAGTGTAATGAAGCAAAGCAATTTTCCCTTGCCCAGGATTGACGATTGCTTAGATAGAATCAGAAATTCCAAGTTCATCTCAAAGCTTGATTTGGCTAAAGGTTATTGGCAAGTACCTTTAAGTGAACGAGCCCGGAAAATTTCCGCCTTTATAACGCCATTTGGTAGTTTCGAGCCCAAAGTTATGGCTTTTGGCTTGAAGAACGCAGCCAGTACCTTCCAAAGGTTAATGAATATAGATGATCTTGTGATATTTTCAGAGACTTGGGAGGATCATGTAAGGATTTTGGCGAGAGTCTTGAGGGCCCTTACCAAAGCGAATCTTGTTCTTAATCTAAAGAAGTGCGAATTTGGGAAAGCCTCTATTACTTATCTAGGACATAAGGTAGGTCTTGGTAAAATCTGTCTTAAGGATCGGAACATAGAAGCTATTGTGAATTTCCCAATCCCAACAACTAAAAAACAGGCCATGAGATTTCTCGGAATGGTTTCATATTTCCGTAGATTCGTACCAAATTTCTCGGAAATAAGCGCTCCCATAACTAATCTGTTTAAGAAAGGACGCAGTTTTGTATTTGATGACGCATGTGTGGAAGCCTTCAACAAGTTAAAGGCTATAATGATTCACGAGCCAGTTCCATTATTACCCGATTTTGGTAAGGAATTTAATTTAGCGATCGATGCCAGTGATATTGGCGTAGGAGGGGTTTTGTTACAAGAAGTGAATGGAATGAAACTCCCAGTTGCCTATTATTCAAAGAAACTGAATAAAGCGCAACAGAACTATTCCACTATTGAAAAGGAATTATTTGGTTTAGTTACAGCCTTGCAACACTTTGAGATTTACGCACGTAGCAGTTCTGTTTTAGCTGTGTATACTGATCATAATCCGTTAGTTTATTTGGAGAGGTTTAGGAACAAGAATAAACGTCTAATGCGTTGGAGTTTAGAATTACAAGACTATAACCTGAAGATAGTTCATATAAAGGGAAAGGATAATGTATTAGCTGATAGCCTCTCTAGAGATTTCTCAGAATGAGTAGCGTAATGACCGTTTTCTGCTTTGGCACGAGTGGTTGAGTGAATGAAAAAGTATGG
Source organism: Macrobrachium nipponense (assembly GCF_015104395.2). Lineage (NCBI taxonomy): Eukaryota > Metazoa > Arthropoda > Malacostraca > Decapoda > Palaemonidae > Macrobrachium > Macrobrachium nipponense. The sequence continues at coordinate 50,358,948 of NC_087208.1, read as the reverse complement.
AAGCTTTATGCAGAATTGTTTCCCCGCGGTTTAATTCTTGCTTCTCTTTAGTAAAAAAAATAAAATCAATTGATTTCATTTTTTTTCTCTTTTGGGGGGCGTGTGATGGTAATTGCTTCATAGCAAGGAAAGGAGAACGCGTTTTCGAGAAGTTCGGCAGCAAGGAGGTTTTCGTGCCACTGTTGGAGGCGCCTATACTCGCGGCTGTTCTAGAATCGGCAGGAGTGTTGTGGATCTCGTTGGGACGTGAGAAACGCCGCGATTTCTGATGCAATACCTCGTCTAGATTCATCTAAGAAGTTCTAGAAATCCCTGGAGTCTGTGACGTTCGCCGTAGGCTCCGCCCCCAGAGTGCCATATAAATACGAGCCACAGATCCGATTATCAGTGAGAGATCAGCAGTAGTGATCGTCAGAGAGAGACTAGAGACGAAGGAACCGAAGTATCTATCATCAGAAGAGTTGTTCAAGAGTTGGTTGGATATTGGTCTAGTTGTCTTCAGGAGTGAATGAATTATCTCGTGTTTTCTCGACGTCGAGCAGACTTCAGAGAAGAAAAGGTCCTGCTACAGGTTTTGGGGAATTCCTGCCTTACAAGTAAACTAGTTTCTGCAATACGGAGTCAAGAGGATGACTGCAATTGCCGCTCTCCTTTAGTGAAGCCACTGCTACGAGTCACTAAACCGTCCCGCAAGTATTTGAATTGCCTCACTGTTCCCCCAGTTCATACAGTGTAAGATTCTATCTTTTTATGTAAATAGGAGATACCATTCTGCATTTACCTTTGTTAGTAAGCTTGTAAATAAACCTTTGTTGTGTTAGTGTTTCTTTCTATATTCGTATCCCCAGTTTCAACTGTTTGTGTTGATATATTTTTTTATTTTATTATTTCATATCGAACCTGAAGCGGACCTCTCTCAGAGGCCGTAACACTGTGCCGACCCTTTCCAGGATATTTTGACACCGTAACATTGTCTCTGAGATCTCAGAGTCCGTAACATTGTGGCGACCTTGCCAGGATTATCAACACTTTAACCAATTTGTTTTTTCGAGCATACCGAATATGTGATCCCCAGTTCATTGATGCCGAAATAAATTTCTTGGTAAATAGTTTTACTAAACTGTGTTACCCAAAGTGTTTTATACTACAATTTCTATCTAAAGCTAGATCGATGTTTTACGCGCCTCATGATATAGGCTAACTGAAAAGGTAGATTTTAAGGCATCTCTTGCTCTTTCCTTATAATAGAGAACTTAATAAATTTTCTAGGCAGCTTAAAGGAAAAAAGAAGAAACTCATTAAAAATAACCCGGGTAATAGAGAGAATGTAGGAGTATATGTAATACCTTGCAGTGATTGCAATGAATGTTACGTGGGAGAAAGCGGACGTTCCAATGATAAGAGAAGGGAAGAACACGTTGCTGCTTGCAGAAGGGGAAGTTCATACAGTGCAATTGCGCAACATACATGGGAGAAAAACCAGCAATAAATTTTAAAGGTACAAAGGTTGTTTTTGCATGTAACGACAGGACTTTGAGATGAGTAGTAGAAGGGGCGTTAATTTCATTAAACGAGACCTTTGCAGGAAATACTGGTATTTCAGAAAATACAGCTATTTGTGAAGAGATATGTAGAAAAGGGAACATTTCAAACTTTAGAAATATATGTGCCAATAACGATGCTGCTTCCTCTCCTGTTTACTCCACTCAGGTCATTTCTCCAACAAACCACCCAACCAGTAGAGAACAAGCAGTTGACAATAGAAACATTCCCCCACGAAGATCAAGACGAATTCTGGAAAGAACGAGGGCTCAACCGCCTGATCATTCATAATATAAACTAGCTTGTTACCTAACCGTTGTTTTTTCAAATGTTTGTGCTCTTACTTGTTGGGTCCTTGAGGTGACATACCACATTTTAGTGAACAAGACCACACTTGATGGTCGAAAGCATTAATCCTGTACAAGAAATATATATTTTAAACTACAAGAGGATTTTACTTCATTGTGGATTGTATCCCCATATAGATATAATTATAATATTATTATATATATATATATAGATATATATATATATATATATATATATAGGTGTGTGTTTAATAAATGTATATGTATATATAAAACTTATTTGTTCCACAATAACAGAGTTCTATCTTTTAAAAATTTTCTTCTATTTCTATCCGAGCAATATACCTTCATCTTCCATTTATACATTTCTGTTTTCCTACACTCCCTCAATTTCATTCTTTCTCTCTCTCTCTCTCTCTCTCTCTCTCTCTCTCTCTCTCTTCCTGCTCTTCTCTCTCTCAGGCTCCTGCCCTTCCTCCTCCTTTTCAGATTAATCTTTATGACGTCACGCTCTTACTTCCGGTCCTCGGCAGACGAGGGAGCGGATTTAGGGCCAATTCGGACGCATCCTTCGTCTCAGGTCCTCCCTGGACAGGAGCTGGCTAGCTGTTGCAAAGTGTTGCCATCATCCATGGTCTCATTTCTCAGCTCTCCTTTCTCAGCTCGTGTCCGAAGTAAAAAGGGAAATGGTAAGAGAGAGAGAGAGAGAGAGAATTCTTTTCAGCTGGACGCTGAAAGCAGTTAGCGATCGCCTACAGAAGTTATACCCGTGAGTGATGGCCAAAATATTGCCGTCCAGTTTTCCAGTACAATAACAGATTTCGTGTCACTCTTGTTATTATTATTATTATTATTATTATTATTATTATTATTATTATTATTACTCGCTTTTCTGGCTCACCGATACTTCTTAATAATTGGCCAATATTCGTATTGGGAATAATGCTGAAAGTAGTATTTTATTTAGAACAGGATTTATTCGTCATGAACTGATAATACCAGCTTTTGACTAATAAATCCTGTTCTAGATAAAATACCACTTTCAGCATTATTCCCATTATGAATATTGGCCTATTATTATTATTATTATTATTATTATTATTATTATTATTATTATTATTATTATTATTATTATCATTGCACAGTATTTTGTCAATGCAATGACAGATTTTGTCACTATTATTATTATTATTATTATTATTATTATTATTATTATTAATTATTATTATTATTATTATTATTATTGAAAAGGGGAAGAAACTGAACGAGAGGTGAACTTGCGTAATCAGTCAGACTTTGTTCAATAGTCTTTGTATGGAATGTATTGAAGAGATTCCATTGTTGCATTGGATTATATGATGTTATATCCTTCAAGCAACCACTATTTCTTACCAGTTGTCTGTTTCAGAATCATAATCATAATTTATTACCAGACGAATCTTTCCAGATCCGTTTATGTTTATACCTTCTTGAAAATACATCTCAGGAATATTCTGAAAAAATAATATCACCACGATGAGAAAAACAATAAAGGTTTTATGATTCTATATCGAATAACCACGTCCGAAATCATAAAAATTGTCAATTGTAGAATCATAATCAGAATTTGTTATCAGAAGAATCCTTTTTGATGCCTCCTTGAATATACAAGACAGGACTATTTTGAACAAAATTTCCCAGAAAGAGTAACTCTAAGTAATTTCTCATTCCCCAGAGCAAAGACCAATAAAGACACGTATTAGAAGTTCGAAACAAACGCGAACCCATACTCTAATGCCATCACGAGATAAAACCCGCCCGATTAGACTTTCATGGACGTCATGAAAAGAAACTTGATCCGAAGGAGAGAGAGAGAGAGAGAATTCTTTCCCTTAGTAAAGTTTCTACTGCTGTTGTATGGGAGAAAGAGATTTACGATACCTCGTTCCGTTTATCGCTCAAGTTATGTACGCGAACTTCGGCTCCAGATCAAAGGGTCTCTCTCTCTCTCTCTCTCTCTCTCTCTCTCTCTCTCTCTCTCTCTCTCTCTCTCTCTCTCTCTCTCTCTCTCCTTGATCAGCAAGAGCAATGGTTGACGTCATATTTATGGTGTTGGGTTTGATCGTCTTGTAGATAGATAGATAGATAGACAGACTCTCTCTCTCTCTCTCTCTCTCTCATTATTATTATTATAGTTATTATTTTGTGAAAATACTAGGACAGGTCACTCCATAAAAGCATTAAAATTAGTAAGCAATTTCATAATTCATCCATATTAGAATAAAATTGAAAATATTTATAAATCTGATGGATTTTCTGAGGAACATTAATGGTAACTATCATAGCTTGAATTAATAATGTTACAAGTTTGAAATTATTCATATAATAGCATGAGTTGATATTTACTCATGCACGCATCCATAAAGCTTTCCATTGACTGGATTAAATTAAAATTTAATGCTTTTTAAGAAAGGAGAAAATGCTAAAGATGTCATTTTCTGTTTCGGAAACTAGAGTTAAAACGACTTATAATTTTAAACTATCTCATTATCGTCATTCTCGAGTTCCGCTTTTCCTCAAACGACCTACGACGTCCAGGGACTTGGATTTTGCTGTTTATTTATTCCGAAAAAGGTTGAGGTGACGCCATCTATCGGCAATTTAGTAATATATCCCAACCACCACATAAAAGGTCTACCTTATTATTTCAAAGACGTTCGTGAAATAGGTTAGGTTAGGTAAGGTTAGGTTATGAAAGCTGTGATTTTCAAATCTTGCAGAAACCAACCTTTATGGTATACTAGATATCAGACGTCCCTAACCTAAATGCTGCGGTTTTCTGGAACTTTGTAAATAAGAGAAATTGGGGAAATTAACAATGATTATTCCAGTCTGAATTTCACCTATTCATTAAAAAGAAGACAGAGAAGAAAGTGACGAACTACACACGCAATACACAGTTGTGACCAGGGACATCAAAATCTGTTTTTCTTATGAATTTTATCAGATTGGTAAATTTATTCAAAAATATAAATTTATATAAATATAAGATTTTTTATCAAAATAAATCTATTTTCATCAAAATAAATGTACTGTTATCAAAATAACCATTCTTTTTTTTTTATCAAAAACGACATATTTTATCAAAATAACATATTTCGTAAAACTAACATTAGATCAACATACCGTACTTTTATCAAAACAAAATATTTTTTTATCAACATAACATTTTTATTTTTAAAAGGCGTATTTTATCAAGATAAAATTTTTATCAAAATTTCATATTTATCCAAACTACATATTTTATCAAAATAACATTCTTTTCAAAACAAAATTTTTTATCAAAATAAATTATTCTTATTAGAACAACATTTTTATTAAAATAACGTATTTTATCAAAATAACATTCTCATTAAAATAAAAAAAAAATTTTATCAAAACATACTTTATCAACATATATTTCATCAGAATAACATCTGAACAAAGAATTCCTAATATGATAGATAATCCACCAATAGAGGTATAGCCACCAATGTCTCCTTAATAGGACCAGCTGATCTGCATATACCAAATCAATGTTTTCCAGTTGCTTTCCAGTTGCTTTCCAGTTGCTTTCCAGTCAGCGGCTAAAGCAATGGAAACCCCTTTTCCATAGTTCATATCTTGACGTATTCCGCTCTCGTTACCGTCAGCAAACCATACGGTGTAGGAGTAAAGGGAACAGAAATAAAAGCATTTGAGAGAGAGAGAGAGAGAGAGAGATGGGTAGAAAGAGAGAGAAAACAATGGTAGATAGATAGATAGAGAGAGAGAGAGCAAAGGGTAGAAAGAGAGCGAGAGAGAACTGGTAACTTGAAAGACGAAAGAAAGAGAAAGAAAGAGAAGGAGAGATAAATGGTAGAGAGAGAGAGAGAGAGAGAGAGAGAGAGAGAGAGAGAGAGAGAGAGAGAGAAGGGTAGAAAGAGAGAGAGAGAGAGAGAGAGAGAGAACTGGTAAATGGAAAGAAAAAAGAGAGAGAAAGAAACAAAAGGAGAGAGAGATAGTAGAAAGAGAGAGGTGAGAGAGAGAGAACTGGCAAGGAGAAAGAAGAAAGAGAGAGAGAGAGAGAGAGAGAAATGGGTAGAAAGAGAGAGAGAGAGAAGAGAGAGGAGCAATGGTTAAGAAAGAGAGCGATAGAGAACTTTAACTTGAAAGAAGAAAGAAAGAGAAAGAAAGAGAAGGAGAGATAAATGGTAGAGAGAGAGAGAGAGAGAGAGAGAAAGAAAGAAATGGTAGATAGAGAGAGAGAGAGAGAGAAGGGTAGAAAGATAGAAAGAGAGAGAGAGAGAGAACGAGAGAGAACTGGTAAATGGAAAGAAAAAAAGGAGAGAGAGATGGTAGAAAGAGAGAGAGAGAGAGAGAGAGAGAGAGAGAGAGAGAGAACTGGTAAGGAGAAAGAAGAAAAAGAGAGAGAAATATAGAAAGAAATAAGAGAGAAAATGAAACGGAGAGAGAGAGAGAGAGAGAGAGAGAGAGAGAGAGAGAGAGAGAGAGAGAGTCAAAGCATCACCGAGCATAAAGCACACAACGTAAAGTAAAAGTTCTCGTTAATTGCCACAGCACCCGACGTTGTCTGCCTGGCTAACAAAAGGTAAACACAACTGGGTTAAAAAGTTCATGAAAAACACCGCTTCTCACACACACACACAACACACACACACACACACACATACAAGGATGTCTCGGATTTTTTCATCATTAGAGAGATTTACAACTTTTTTCTTCATCCTTTCGAGATTAAAACTGGATGAGAGACGAGAAATGAATTTGTTGAAGATCAAAGTTAGAATAACTGAACGAGATTAAAATTTACGCGGCTGAAATGGAATTGGATGGAATTAGTGTGGTTGTGTGTTTGTGATAGTAGATTTTTTTTGTGTGTTTGTGATTGCTGATTTTTTTCCTATGGTTGTGGGGTTGTGATTGCAGATTTTTTCTGTGGTTGTGTGTTTGTGATTGTAGATTTTTTCTGTGGTAGTGTGTTTATGGTTGTAGATTTTTAAAGCTATTTTTACAATCATTCCTATTCTACAATAACCTTGATGAATCAAGCTGGTCTTTGAGTGAGTATTCTTGAAACTTCCCAACCCAACGCAAATCCTCCAAAATGGACTGACATTTTACGCTCAACACTTCTCTAATAGGGAAGATTTGATCAAATGAAAAGAGAGACTGCCATTGCGCCTCACCTCGAGTGGAACACTGTAGGCATTACTTATTGTTCTATGCAACGACCACTTTCCTAACGCCTTTTGCTGAACATACTAATTCGCGCTCTCCTGGACAACCTTCGGCTCTCTACTCTCAGATCAGTACTTCATAATATTTTTGGCAAACATGAACTCACACTTCTGCATAATCTTCGACTAAGTACTTTCAAGTCAGTACTTGGCACCGTTGTATAGATATAAAAAGAGTAGAAGATGAAAGCTTAAACAAAAAGCGATTTAATTCACCCGAATGCAATAAATAGCGTGAATCCATGCGACACATGTAGACGCCTATAGGAAAACCAAGAAAAGAAGAAAAAACAAGGAATACTGGATAGACCCCTGACGACTACGGCCTGTTGCCGACCTACGAGACAAACCTGTATACCTGTTGACGACCCCAGCCTGTCCCTGATAACCAGTTTGCCTTTGATAACACTAGCCCGAAATTCCGTTGACGATCTACAGCACGATGAATATTGGACAGCTGCTTTATAATACCAGCGTGCCAGAAAGACAAATCATAAGGAGAATTGAAAGAATTTTATATAAAATCAATTCTGTTTAAATGAAGGTCTGTTTCCAGCATACATATTTTATTATTATTATTATTATTATTATTATTATTATTATTATTATTATTATTATTATTATTGCACAGTATTTTGCCAATGCAATGACAGATTTTGTGACTAGTATTATTATTATTTTTTTTTTTTTTTTTTTGCTCTATCACAGTCCTCCAATTCGACTGGGTGGTATTTATAGTGTGGGGTTCCGGGTTGCATCCTGCCTCCTTAGAAGTCCATCACTTTTCTTACTATGTGCGCCGTTTCTAGGATCACACTCTTCTGCATGAGTCCTGGAGCTACTTCAGCCTCTAGTTTTTCTAGATTCCTTTTCAGGGATCTTGGGATCGTGCCTAGTGCTCCTATGATTATGGGTAGGAGTTTCACTGGCATATCCCATATCCTTCTTATTTCTATTTTCAGATCTTGATACTTATCCATTTTTTCCCCTCTCTTTCTCTTCAACTCTGGTGTCCCATGGTATTACGACATCAATGAGTGATACTTTCTTTTTTACTTTGTCAATCAACGTCACGTCTGGTCTATTTGCACGTGTCACCCTATCCGTTCTGATACCATAGTCCCAGAGGATCTTTGCCTGATCGTTTTCTATCACTCCCTCAGGTTGGTGCTCGTACCACTTATTACTGCAAGGTAGCTGATGTTTCTTGCACAGGCTCCAGTGGAGGGCTTTTGCCACTGAATCATGCCTCTTTTTGTACTGGTTCTGTGCAAGTTCCGGGCATTCGCTTGCTATGTGGTTTATGGTTTCATTTTTCGTATTGCACTTCCTACATATGGGAGAGATGTTATTTCCGTCTATCGTTCTTTGAACATATCTGGTTCTTAGGGCCTGATCTTGTGCCGCTGTTATCATTCCTTCAGTTTCCTTTTTGAGCTCTCTCGTCTGTAGCCATTGCTATGTGTCATCGCTGGGTAGTTCTTTAGTCTGTCTCATGTATTGTCCGTGCATTGGTTTGTTGTGCCAGTCCTCTGCCTCTGTTCTACTTGTCATTTTCTAGCCACTCGTCTTCACTGGTTTTCAGATATTGCCCCAGTGCTCTGTTCTCGATGTTGACTCAGTCCTCTATACTTAGTAGTCCTCTCCCTCCTTCCTTTCGTGTTATGTATAGTTTTTCCGTATTTGCTCTTGGGTGTAGTGCTTTGTGTATTGTCATATGTTTCCTGGTTTTCTGATCTATGCTGCAGAGTTCTGCCTTCGTCCATTCCACTATTCCTGCGCTGTATCTGATTACTGGCACTGCCCATGTGTTTATGGCTTTTATCATATTTCCGGCGTTGAGTTTTGACTTGAGTATCGCCTTGAGTCTCTGCATATATTCTTTCCTGATCGTGTCCTTCATCTCTTGGTGTTTTATATCCCCTCCTTCCATTATTCCCAGGTATTTGTATCCTGTCTCATCTATGTGTTTGATGTTGCTCCCATCTGGTAGCTTTATCCCTTCAGTTCTCGTTACTTTGCCTTTTTGTATGTTGACTAAGGCGCATTTTTCTATTCCAAACTCCATCCTGATGTCCCCAGATACAATCCTTACAGTCTGGATTAGGGTATCTATTTCCTTGATGCTCTTACCATACAGCTTGATGTCATCCATGAACATCAGATGGTTGATTCTGTTGCCTCTTTTCTTGAGTTGGTACCCGGCATCCATCTTCTGTAGTACTTTTGTCATGGGAATCATGGCTACTACGAAGAGTAGTGGGGACAGAGAGTCGCCCTGGAAGATCCCTCTCCTGATATTAACCTCTGCTAGTCTTATTCCAGAGCTTGTAAGTATTGTATTCCAGTTGCGCATTGTATTTTTGAGGAAGCTGATGGTGTTTTCCTCTGCCCCATATATTTTCAGGCATTCTATAAGCCATGTGTGTGGTATCATGTCGAAGGCTTTCTCATAGTCTATCCATGCCATGCTTAGGTTGGTTTTCCTTCTCCTACTGTTCTTCATTACCATTTTGTCTATCAGGAGCTGGTCTTTTGTTCCCCTACACTTCCTTCTGCAGCCTTTCTGTTGGTGGGGGATGGTGTTTGTCTCCTCTAGGTAATTGTATAGCCTTTCACTGATGATACCTGTTAGTAACTTCCACATTATTGGTAGGCAGGTGATAGGCCTGTAGTTACTGGCTATATTTCCCTTACTCTTGTCTTTTTGTACCAAGGATGTTCTTCCTGTGGTCATCCATTTGGGTGCATGGTGATTATTATTATTATTATTTTTTTTTTTTTTTTTTTTTTTTTTTTTTTTTTTTTTTTTTTTTTTTTTTTTTTTTTTTTTTTTTTTTTTTTTTTTTTTTTTGCTCTATCACAGTCCTCCAATTCGACTGGGTGGTATTTATAGTGTGGGGTTCCGGGTTGCATCCTGCCTCCTTAGGAGTCCATCACTCTTCTTACTATGTGTGCCGTTTCTAGGATCACACTCTTCTGCATGAGGCCCGGAGCTACTTCAGCCTCTAGTTTCTAGATTCCTTTTCAGGGATCTTGGGATCGTGCCTAGTGCTCCTATGATTATGGGTACGATTTCCACTGGCATATCCCATATCCTTCTTATTTCTATTTTCAGATCTTGATACTTATCCAATTTTTCCCTCTCTTTCTCTTCAACTCTGGTGTCCCATGGTATTGCGACATCAATGAGTGATACTTTCTTCTTGACCTTGTCAATCAATGTCACGTCTGGTCTGTTTGCACGTATCACCCTATCCGTTCTGATACCATAGTCCCAGAGGATCTTTGCCTGATCGTTTTCTATCACTCCTTCAGGTTGGTGCTCGTACCACTTATTACTGCAAGGTAGCTGATGTTTCTTGCACAGGCTCCAGTGGAGGGCTTTTGCTACTGAATCATGCCTCTTTTTGTACTGGTTCTGTGCAAGTGCCGGGCATTCACTTGCTATGTGGTTTATGGTTTCACTTTTCGTATTGCACTTCCTACATATGGGAGAGCTGTTATTTCCGTCTATCGTACTTTGAACTATCTGGTTCTTAGGGCCTGATCTTGTGCCGCTGTTATCATTCCTTCAGTTTCCTTCTTTAGCTCTCCCCTCTGTAGCCATTGCCAATTGTCATCGCTGGCTAGTTCTTTAGTCTGTCTCATGTATTGTCCGTGCATTGGTTTGTTGTGCCAGTCCTCTGTTTTCTTTCTGTCTTTCTCCTGTCTCTGTATATTTCTGGGTCTTCGTCTGCTTTTATTAGTCCTTCTTCCCATGCACTCTTTAGCCACTCGTCTTCACTGGTTTTCAGATATTGCCCCAGTGCTCTGTTTTCGATGTTGACGCAGTCCTCTATACTGAGTAGTCCTCTCCCTCCTTCCTTTCGTGTTATGTATAGTCTGTCCGTATTTGCTCTTGGGTGTAGTGCTTTGTGTATTGTCATATGTTTCCTGGTTTTCTGATCTATGCTGCGGAGTTCTGCCTTCGTCCATTCCACTATTCCTGCGCTGTATCTGATTACTGGCACTGCCCATGTGTTTATGGCTTTTATCATATTTCCGGCGTTGAGTTTTGACTTGAGTATCGCCTTGAGTCTCTGCATATATTCTTTCCTGATCGTGTCCTTCATCTCTTGGTGTTTTATATCTCCTCCTTCCATTACTCCCAGGTATTTGTATCCTGTCTCATCTATGTGTTTGATGTTGCTCCCATCTGGTAGCTTTATCCCTTCAGTTCTCGTTACTTTGCCTTTTTGTATGTTGACTAAGGCGCATTTTTCTATTCCAAACTCCATCCTGATGTCCCCAGATACAATCCTTACAGTCTGGATTAGAGTATCTATTTCCTTGATGCTCTTACCATACAGCTTGATGTCGTCCATGAACATCAGATGGTTGATTCTGCCTCTTTTCTTGAGTTGGTACCCGGCATCCATCTTCTGTAGTACTTTTGTCATGGAATCATGGCTACTACGAAGAGTAGTGGGGACAGTGAGTCGCCCTGGAAGATCCCTCTCCTGATATTAACCTCTGCTAGTCTTATTCCAGAGCTTGTAAGTATTGATTCCAGTTGTGCATTGTATTTTTGAGGAAGCTGATGGTATTTTCCTCTGCCCCATATATTTTCAGGCATTCTATTAGCCATGTGTGTGGTATCATGTCGAAGGCTTTCTTATAGTCTATCCATGCCATGCTTATTATTATTATTATTATTATTATATTATTATTATTATTATTATTATTATTATTATTATTATTATTATTATTATTATTATTATTATTATTATTATTAAGAAATTCAGTTTCGTGAAAACAAATTGTTAAAAAATATCCACAATTATCTATATAAAAATATATAACTAAGACTTTCGAACACCTGAACGGTGTTCCTCCTCAGTGAACGTTAAAATGTAATGAAGAGGATAGTTTCCTCCCGTTCAGGTGTTCGAAAGTCTTTGTTTTATATTTTTACATAGAAATATATTTTTAATATATAATTGTGGATATTTTATTATTATTATTATTATTATTATTATTAATAATAATAATAATAATAATAATAATAATAATAATAATAATAATAATAATAATAATATTATTATTATTATTATTATTATTATTATTATTATTATTATTATTGAAAAGGGAAAGAAACTGAACGAGAGGTGAACTTGCGAAATCAGTCAGACTTCGTTCAATAGTCTTTGTATGGAATGTATTGAAGAGATTCCATTGTTGCATTGGATTATATGATGTTATATCATTCAAGCAACCACTATTTCTTACCAGTTGTCTGTTTCAGAATCATAATCATAATTTATTACCAGACGAATCTTTCCAGATCCGTTTATGTTTATACCTTCTTGAAAATACATCTCAGGAATATTCTGAAAAAATAATATCACCACGATGAGAAAAACAATAAAGGTTTTATGATTCTATATCGAATAACCACGTCCGAAATCATAAAAATTGTCAATTGTAGAATCATAATCAGAATTTGTTATCAGAAAAATCCTTTTTGATGCCTCCTTGAATATACAAGACAGGACTATTTTGCACAAAACGCCCCAGAAAGAGTAACTCCAAGTAATGTCTCATTCCCCAGAGCAAAGACCAATAAAAACACGTATTAGAAGTTCGAAACAAACGCGAACCCATACTCTAATGCCATCACGAGATAAAACCCGCCCGATTAGACTTTCATGGACGTCATAAAAAGAAACTTGATCCGAAGGAGAGAGAGAGAGAAAATTCTTTCCCTTAGTAAAGTTTCTACTGCTGTTGTATGGGAGAAAGAGATTTACGATACCCCGTTCCGTTTATCGCTCAAGTTATGTACGTGAACTTCGGCTCCAGATCAAAGAGTTTCTCTCTCTCTCTCTCTCTCTCTCTCTCTCTCTCTCTCTCTCTCTCTCCTTGAACAGCAAGAGCAAGGGCTGACGTCATATTTATGTTGTTGGGTTTGATCGTCTTGTAGGTAGATAGATAGATATATAGTCTCTCTCTCTCTCTCTCTCTCTCTCTCTCTCTCTCTCACACATTATTATTATAGTTATTATTTTGTGAAAATACTAGGACAGGTCACTCCATAAAAGCATTAAACTTTGTAAGCTATATCATAATTCATCCATATTGGAATAAAATTGAAAATATTTATAAATCTGATGGATTTTCTGAGGAACATTAATGGTAACTATCATACATAGCTTAAATTAATAATGTTACAAATTTGAAATTATTCATATAATAGCATGAGTTGATATTTACTCATGCACGCATCCATAAAGCTTTCCATTGACTGGATTAAATTAAAATTTAATGCTTTTTAAGAAAGGAAAAAATGCTAAAGGTGCCATTTGCTGTTTCGGAAACTAGAGTTAAAACGACTTATAATTTTAAACTATCTCATTATCGTCATTCTCGAATTCCGCTTTGCCTCAAACGACCGACGACGTCCAGGGACTTGGATTTTGCTGTTTATTTATTCCGAAAAAGGTTGAGGTGACGCCATCTATCAGCAATTTAGTAATATATCCCAACCACCACATAAAAGGTCTACCTTATTATTTCAAAGACGTTCGTGAAATAGGTTAGGTTAGGTAAGGTTAGGTTATGAAAGCTGTGATTTTCAAATCTTGCAGAAACCAACCTTTATGGTATACTAGATATCAGACGTCCCTAACCTAAATGCTGCGGTTTTCTGGAACTTTGTAAATAAGAGAAAATGGGGAAATTAACAATGATTATTCCAGTCTGAATTTCACCCATTCATTAAAAAGAAGACAGAAAAGAAAGTGACGAACTACACACGCAATACACAGTTGTGACCAGGGACATCAAAATCTGTTTTTCTTATGAATTTTATCAGATTGGTAAATTTAATCAAAAATATATATTTATCCAAATACAAGATTTTTTTTTATCAAAATAAAACTATTTTCATAAAAATAAATTTACTTTTATCAAAATAACCTTTTTTATATAAAAAACAACATATTTTATCAAAATAACATATTTCGTAAAACTAACATTAGATCAACATACCATTTTTTTATCAAGATAAAAATATTTTTTTTATCAACATAATATTTTCATTTTAAAAAAAGCGTAACTTATCAAGATAAAATTTTTATCAAAATTTCATATTTATCCAAACTACATATTTTATCAAAATAATATTCTTATGATAACAAAAATTTTTATCAAAATAACATATTCTTATCAGAATATTTTTATGAAAATAACGCATTTTATCAAAATAACATATTCTCATTAAATTAAAAAAAAATTTATCAAAACGTTTTATCAAAATATATTTCATCAGAATAACATCTGAACAAAGAATTCCTAATATGATAGATAGTCCACCGATAGAGGTATAGCCCACCGTATATGAAAAATTTCTCCTTAATAGGACCAGCTGATCTGGATATACCAAATCAATGTTTTCCAGTTGCTTTCCAGTCAGCGGCTAAAGCAATGGAAACCCCTTTTCCATAGTTCATATCTTGACGTATTCCGCTCTCGTTACCGTCAGCAAACCATACGATGTAGGAGTAAAGGGAACAGAAATAAAAGCCATTTGAGAGAGAGAGAGAGAGAGAGAGAGAGAGAGAGAGACCTTACCTTACAGACCTTACATCTTGTTCGGGTTGCCCCAGGTCCCTCAGTGTGAGGCACCTCTAATGTTTACCAGAGAGTTGCTAGTGCATCTTCCGGTATATTTTGCATCTTCCAATCTTGGATGGTCTGGGATGCAGCTTAGATATTTGTCGAGCTTATTCTTAAACACATCTACGCTCACGCCTGATATATTCTTCAGATGAGCTGGCAACGCACTGAATAGACGCTGCATTGTCGATGCTGGTGCGTAGTGGATTAATGTCCTGTGTGCTTTCCTTATTTTTCCTGGTATAGTTTTGGGCACTATTAATCTACCTCAGCTTGCTCTTTCTGATATCTTTAGCTCCATGATGTTTTCGGCAATTCCTTCTATCTGTTTCCATGCCTGAATTATCATGTAGCGTCCTCTTCTCCTTTCTAGACTATATAATTTTAAGGATTGTAGTCTTTCCCAGTAATCAAGATCCTTAACCTCTTCTATTCTAGCTATAAAGGACCTTTGTACACTCTCTATTTGTGCAATATACTTTTGATAGTGTAGGTACCATATCATATTGCAATATTCAAGTGGACTACGAACATACATTTTATAAAGCATAATCAAGTCTTCAGCTTTTCTTGTTTTGAAGTGCCGTAACAACATTCCCATTTTTGCATTACATTTTGCCAATAGAATTGCTATTTGTTCATTGCATAACATGTTCCTATTCAATACCACACCAAGGTCTTTAACTGCTTCCTTATTTGTGATTGTCTCATTATTAGGTCCCCTATATGCATATAGCTTTCCTTCTCTGTCTCCATAATTTACTGATTCAAATTTATCAGAGTTAAATACCATCCTATTTACCTCTGCCCAATCATATACTTTGTTAAGGTCTCTTTGTAGCGCGTTCCTATCTTCATCACAAGTAATTTCTCTACTTTATTCTTGTGTCATCGGCGAAACTACTCACTACCGAGTCCTTAACATTACTGTCTATGTCTGCAACCATAATAACAAAGAGTAATGGACCTAACACTGTACCTTGTGGCACACTGGATATTACCTTAGCTTCATCCGATTTCTCATCGTTTGCAATAACTATCTGTTTTCTGTTGTGTAAAAATTCTTTTAACCATCTTCCTACTTTATCCACTATATTATGTTTTCTAATTTTCTTCGCTAATATATTATGATCTACCTTGTCAAAAGCTTTTGCAAAGTCTAGATAAACCTCATCTGATTCATTTCCGTTTTTCATATTTTTGTATATGTTCTCACGGTGGACTAACAGTTGGGTTTGTGTACTTTTTCCGGGTACAAAACTATGTTGTCCTATATTAAAAAAATATTTTTTATTAAATGTTTCATATTTTTCTTCATTACCCTTTCATACACTTTCATAATATGTGATGTTAGACTCACAGGCCTATAATTACTTGCCTCTAGTCTTGATCCGCTTTTGAAAGTAGGGGTAATATATGCTAATTTGTGCTCATCATAAATCTTGCCTGTATCTACACTTTGTCTTAATAATATTGCAAGTGGCTTTGCGATAGAATGAGCTACTTTCTTTAACAAAATAGCAGGACACCATCAGGCCCTGCTGCAGTTCCATTTTTAATTTCATTAATAGCCTGCACAATATCAGCTTCATCAATATCTATGTCTGCTAAATATTCACTATTTTCATCCCTTACTTCTACGTCATTATCTTGATTATCAATTCTAGGAGTGAATTCTCTCTTATATCGTTCTGCCAATATGTTGCATATTTCCTTTTTTTCATTCGTTAATCTCCCTTCAATTCTTAGAGGGCCTATTTCTATTCTTCTTTTATTCATCTTTTTTGCATACGAGTACAATAGTTTGGGGTTTTGCTTGATATTTACCAGTGTTTTTTCTTCCAAGTCCCGTTTTTCATTTTCTTTTGATTGTATAATCTTTTGTTCTGCTTTTTCTATCTTCTTTTTAGTTCGATCACTCTCCATGCATTTTTTCTTTTGCAAGATCTTTTTCCATTTTCTGATTTTCTGGAACAAGATCCTTCTGTCTCTTGGTATGCATAACTGATGTTTACTTTTCTTCTTCAGTATATACTTATCCACTATTTCCTCTAATATTTTATATAATATCTCCATATTTACCTTGATATCATCACTTACGAAAATGTTATCCCAATCTTTGTTTAATTCTTCATTTATTTCTGACCATTTTATATTTTTACTGTAGAAGTTGTATTTTCCATATCCTTCCCACTTTTTCATTTCTTGCTTATCTCTGTTTTCACTTGCTTTGGAATGAACTGATAATTCTATGACATTATGGCCTGAAATACTCGCATTGTAAACTATTATTTCTTTAACATAATTCACCTCGTTCACAAATACTAGGTCTAAAGTATTTTCCTTCCTTGTTGGCAGGTGATTTATTTGTTGAATGTTGTATTCTAGTAGCATATCTAATAGCTTTTCGAATTGCCTCTTATCCTCTGCACTACTATTACTCTCATTTTTATATGTATAAATACAACCACAATCTCCTATTCGTTCTTTTCAGTCTACGAACGGAAAGTTAAAGTCTCTAGATAGGAGAATAGGCCAGTCCTTGTGATTTCTACATATATTATCTAATTTTTCTATTATTGTGTCAAACTCTTTAGTATTAGGGGGTCTATATATTGCTATGTTCATTAATTTTTCAGATTCAAATTCTACTGCTATTAGTTCACATTCTGAGTTACTATATTTCTCATATATTTTTCCTTGTTTTTTGTCTTTCCCATATATCACAGTTCCCCCTTGATTCCTATTATTTCTATCTGATCTATAAGTTTGGAACCCTTTTATTTGATCGCCATTACCAGTCTCTTGGGAATACCAGGTTTCACTTATATTCATTATATCTATTTTCTTTTCAATTTGGGTTAGTTCTTCTAAGTACTCTATTTTTCTTTTTGAGTTACTCGTAACTAAACCCTGCGCATTCATCACTATGATGGTTTGCGTGTTATCTCCTTCATTTAGTATGGGTAATAATAAGGATTTTCCCACGTCTCTTTCCTGTTCTAGTATGTTGTTCTTTTCTTCATTTCCAGAAATTCTGACATTAGAAAATCCAACTTTCCATAATATTTGATTTTCCTTCATCATAATTATTGATTTTGTGTCTGAATCTACCATTTTCTCTGTATCTGCAATATCCCTTAGCATCATACATACAGTATTTATGTGTTGAGCTGTAATATCTTGGAGCTGATGCTTGGAAATTCTTTGCTGACACTCCATATCGTGGTGATGGCTTGCTTTTTTCCTTCACCTCATGTTCTTTGTTCCTCTCTTTATTTGTTTCTTTCCTATTTTGGATTTTATTATTTTATTTATTATTTAATTGATTTTGATTCATGGCTACAGGGTGCATATATTTACATATTTTTGTCGTACTTACATCCTTTTCCTTCTTTTAGGTTTTTGCATATTTTTGGATATAGATCTCTGCAATCATCCTCATAGCTGTCTAGGTATGCACATTTACCATAGATTTCACAGTTGTGACATACCTTGGGATGTTTGTAGTAACATCTTTCTCCGAATCTGCAACTCCCTCTTTTCAAAAGGGTGCAGACTTTGTCTTTCTTGTCTATTTTTTCCTCTTTCCCATCAGTGTGCAGATCTGGATAGAGCCTCTCCGGGATTTTATTTTGAGTTGTCATGTCGTAATTTATTTCTTCGAATGTATGCTGCTTGACTGCCTCATATGTAGTATCAATGAGTATCTCTGCATCCATACTCTTGTCTCGTTCATTGTTTTTCTTATTTTTTTCTGTCATTTCAGTTTTGTTTTCTTCTCTTCTGTTTTCCTCTTCTTCTTCCTCTTCCTCTTCTTCTTCATCCTCAGCTTTTTGCACATTAAGTCTTGATTTAATAACATTGTCTATCCATTATAGACATGTTGAGCAAAATATTCTGGATCCTTACTCATATCTTGCAGTACTTCAGCACATTAAGGATGCGTTGGAATGTTGCATGTGCATGCAGAACATTTTCTGATCAGGTTTTGTGGATTAAACTATGCTATACCACACCTTACACAGTTTGCATGCCTTTGGCATTCTTTTTCCTATTGCATCAATTGGTATATTCACAATGTTCACCATATACATTTTCTTTCTCAATATATGTTGATTGATGTAAATTTTCTTTATGAGTCTCTTGACCACTTGGATTTTATTTGGAACTTATTCAATTATTTTCAAGATGTTTTCTGTTGATTTGCTCCAGTTTGAAGGATCATATCCTTCTAATATGTCTATGAAGGCTTTTGTATCCTTTTGATTAGGGCTGTTGTTGATCTCATAGATGAGATATGCCAGCTCCCTTCCTGCTACCTCATCATATTGCAAATCTGCTAGACGCGCAAGATATTCGCCATTTCTTTCCACAGTTGGAACTTACTGCCATCTTGATCTGATTTACAATATTTCACTTGAGAGACTAACTTAGTAGACGCTTTATCCTACTATTTTCACACTAATCTTATCACCGACAGTTCACAAACACTTCTAGATATTTTTCAAATTCTAGACGTATGTTAAATGCAATCGCGTGATATCTGTTGATTAATCAGACTGTGCGCGGGTTCGTCTCGCCAAGCAAAATGGCACTTCGAGAGAGAGAGAGAGAGAGAGAGAGAGAGAGAGAGAGAGAGAGAGAGAGAGTAGAAAGAGAGAGAGAGAGAGAGAGAGAGAGAGAGAGAGCTAGAGAAAACTGGTAAATTGAAAGAAGAAAGAGAGAGAAAGAAAGAGAGGGAGAGAGAAATGGTAGAAAGAGAGAGAGAGAGAGAGAGAGAGAGAGAGAGAGAGAGAGAGAGAGAGAGAGAATGGGTAAAAAGAGAGAGAAAAAAACTGGTAGATAGAGAGAGAGAAAAAAAATGGTAGAAAGAGAGAGAGAGAGAGAGAGAGAGAGAGAGAGAGAGAGAGAGAGAGAGAGAGAGAAACTGTAAATTGAAAGAAGAAAGAGACAGAAAGAAAGAGAAGGAGAGAGAAATGGAAGAGAGAGAGAGAGAGAAAGGAAAGGGTAGAAAGAGAGAGAGAGAGAGCGAGAGAGAACTGGTAAATTGAAAGATGAAAGAGAGAAAAAGAAAGAGAAGGAGAGAGAAATGGCAGAGAGAGAGAGAGAGAGAGAGAGAGAGAGAGAGAGTCAAAGCATCACCGAGCATAAAGCACACAACGTAAAGTAAAAGTTCTCGTTAATTGCCACAGCACCCGACGTTGTCTGCCTGGCTAACAAAAGGTAAACACAACTGGGTTAAAAAGTTCATGAAAAACACCGCTTCTCACACACACACACAAACACACACACACACACATACAAGGATGTCTCGGATTTTTTTCATCATTAGAGAGATTTACAACTTTTTTCTTAATCCTTCCGAGATTAAAACTGGATGAGAGACGAGAAATGAATTTGTTGAAGATCAAAGTAAGAATAACTAGACGAGAATTAAAATTTCCGCGGCTGAAATGGAATTGGATGGAATTAGTGTGGTTGTGTGTTTGTGATTGCTGATTTTTTTTCTGTGGTTGTGTGTTTGTGACTGTAGATTTTTTCTGTTGTGTGTTTGTGATAGTAGATTTTTTCTGCGGTTGTGTGTTTGTGATTATAGATTTTTTCTGTGGTTGTGTGTTTGCGATTGCAGATTTTTAAAGCTATTTTCTCAATCATTCCTATTCTACAATAACCTTGATGAATCAAGCTGGTCTTTGAGTGAGTATTCTTGAAACTTCCCAACCCAACGCAAATCATCCAAAATGGACTGACATTTTACGCTTAACACTTCTTCAAAACGGAAGGTTGCAACGACCACTTTCCTTACCCCTATTGGTGAACATACTAATTCGCGCTCTTCTGGACAACCTTCGGCTCTCTACTCTCAGATCAGTACTTCATAATATTTTTGGCAAACATATGAATTCACACCTCCTCATAATTATCGACTAAGTACTTTCAAGTCAGTACTTGGCACCGTTGTATAGATATAAAGAGAGTAGAAGATGAAAGCTTAAACAAAAAGCGATTTAATTCACATAGCTGGTGAGCTTTTAAAGCAAAAGACTCCTACATCCTCTTTATTTAAGAATTAAATCAGGCTTCGCTAAATAGCTCCCAGTCGGTCCCAGTGGAGGACATTTCGCGTGCTTAGTGTTCAGAAGCCCTAGATATTGCGGCGGTGTTGCCGTAAAGCACGCGTCCTAAACACCTCTAGGGTCGCCCAGAGGACCCCTAAACCAGCCTAAATAGTGACACTCTTTTCCTCTCTGAGGTTCATTTATTACTCTCTCTCTCTCTCTCTCTCTCTCTCTCTCTCTCTCTCTCTCTCTCTCTCTCTCTCTCAAAAATTCATTTATTACTTTCTTTTTGTCTGTCTCTCTCTCTCTCACACACATTCGTTTACTACTTTCTCTCTCCCCTTCAGAAATCCATTCATTGTTCTCTCTCTCTCTCTCTCTCTCCTTAGGAAATTGATATATATCTCTCTCTCTCTCTCTCTCTCTCTCTCTCCCCGAACCAATTTCTTTCCTAATCCTGTAATTGGCAGAATATCTTCTCTCTGAGAGTTAATGAACCAGATGACGTAGTGGGTTCTCCCTGACGAATTATCCCGTCTTCCTCAGATCCCTCTTTCTTCTCCTTCTCACCACTTCATTTATCTTCCTTTCTCATTTCGTCACCGATTCCGTCTGTTTCTGAGTCTGTTGCTCAAAATAATCGACTATTTCTCGTTCGTTCGTATTTTTATTTATTCGTTAACTTGTGTCTTCCTTTCGTTATTTGTTTGTGTTCCATTTTGAAATCGTCCTCATCTGATTTTGATGTTAACTGTCATTATATTATTATTATTATTATTATTATTATTATTATTATTATTATTATTATTATTATTATTATTATGTATAATGTCCACAATGAAATATTAGTGGTAGAATGTGAAACTTCATAAAAATTTATAAAAAGCTTTTGAATCCAATCCCGAGTTCATCTTCAGTCCAATTATTATTGGGTTGTGCCTATTATTATTATTATTATTATTATTATTATTATTATTATTATTATTATTATTATTATTATTATTCAGAAGAAACTGAAATTTCCTAAGAATACGGTGCTTATTTGAAAGATATTACAGAAGTTAATAGGGAATCTTTATACCTAAATATTATACATATCTATATATGTGTGTGTGTATCAGTGTATATATATAAATCAAGGGCAATGATACACAAATACCAGTCTACGTACACACTCGTAAACTCACGAACACGCACGAACTTGCCAGCCAGATGCACGACGTCTGAAAACGTCAGAATCACAGGAAGGAAGCTACATATCCCTATCTCGTAGCACAATTGCATTTCACCAACTTTCAGTTTGTTTTCTTTTGCATTCTCAAACGCCACGACTTATTTCCCCCGAGTCCCATAAGTGAAGACTTACTATGACCTCAAGAATTCTCTAATATTTCCTACACAACTCTCTCTCTCTCTCTCTCTCTCTCTCTCTCTCTCTGCTGGCACCTAGGAAGATGGCCTTTGATATGTTTGTGTGCATATATATATATATATATATATATATATATATATATATATATTTATATATATATATCATATAACACACATCTAGATATATATAATATATATATATATATATATATATATATATTTTTTTTCTTTGAATATATTATATATATGTTTATATATACATGCATATATATGTGTATAGACATGTATATATAAACAATATATATACACACATAGAAGTGAATATTTATCACACGTTCCTGTGCTCGATTGATTTATGAAATCTATAAGCTGTCAAGCCAAATATTGGGGCACTTTCGCCCATTCAGGCCTTAAGAGAGTGAAAATAGGGAGTTGGAGTGGTTGGACAGCAAGATAGAGAGATCTAGAAAAAGTAAGAGGAACTCCAAGTTGTACTATGGTGGGTTGGACAGCAAAATTGAAGAAGGGAAGTGGGAATGGACGCAAAGTAGAAGGCTTAAGAGTGGGTTCGATCAGGAGTCGAAATACCGCTGCAAGCACCCTTTTGCCTATGCCTACAGTGCACCACGTGAGATGCACTGGCGGCACTTTTTCATAATACTTGACCTTCTCTAGCCTTGGAGGTGTATGCATGCATATATTCATATATTGTAAATATATATATCTATATATACATATATATATATATATATATATATATATATATATATATATATATAGATAAAACTTATAACAAACAAATCTGTACGCAACATAAATGAATAATAACAAAAGAATTTCAAGCTGCAATATTATTGCAATGATTCTATCACCACGAACGGTACAACTCAAGACGATAAAGTAACCGAAAGCACAGGAGTAAAAAGAATGAATAGATAGGAAAGAACGAACAAACAAGAGACGTAAGAGATTAAAAGGACAAAAACACAGTGCCTAATATAATCTCTGATG
Source organism: Macrobrachium nipponense (assembly GCF_015104395.2). Classification (NCBI taxonomy): domain Eukaryota; kingdom Metazoa; phylum Arthropoda; class Malacostraca; order Decapoda; family Palaemonidae; genus Macrobrachium; species Macrobrachium nipponense. The sequence continues at coordinate 50,335,737 of NC_087208.1, read as the reverse complement.
AGGAAAGCAAAGAAGCGTCTCACATTATTCCCTCGAGAAACCCACAACTCTTTGGAAGTTTAGTTTTCCCCCTCGATCTGTAAATCTTTTGCCAGATGCTTTGGTTCCGTGGCGAGAGAGAGAGAGAGAGAGAGAGAGAGAGAGAGAGAGAAATAACCCTCAAACAATCTTAAAAGTATATATCAAATATAACTATACGAGCTTAAGACACAACTTTGCTGAGAGAGAGAGAGAGAGAGAGAGAGAGAGAGAACCCTCAAACAATCTTAAAAGTATATATCAAATACAACTATACGAGCTTAAGACACAACTTTGCTGAGAGAGAGAGAGAGATCCTTACAGAACAATCTTATGAGTATATCAGTTCTAATTATACGATCTTACGAAACAACCTTGCTTAGGATGAAAGAGAGAGAGAGAGAGAGAGAGAGAGAGAGAGAGAGAGAGAGAGAGAGAGATGCAATCTGCGTCTTCCCCGCGCTCCCTGGAGAGTCAATTTTAAGCTCCTGACGGCTGGCAAAGGGAAGAGGAACTTCTGCCTGATTTTCTTAAAAGATTATTACCAGAAGAGACTCGGGTTCTTCTCCTTAATAAAAACTGAAGATTATTAGGAATTTCAGGGTCTGCAAATAACATTAGGCAATTTAATTTCAGTTCAACAGAACCCGAGGGACAGAAGTTCCATTCTCGGTCTCTATAATCCTCCAGGAGAATCTTCGACCTACTCTTCAAGCTTATATAATTATTATTATTATTATTATTATTATTATTATTATTATTATTATTATTATTATTATTATTATTATTATTTCAAAGATGTTCCAAAGGAATGGCGTAAATTTGAATGAAATAACAAAAGGTATTATTATTATTATTTTTAATTTTTTTTTTTTGCTCTGTCACAGTCCTCTAATTCGACTGGGTGGTGTTTATAGTGTTGGGTTCCAGGTTGCATCCTGCCTCCTTAGGAGTCCATCACTTTTCTTACTATGTGCGCCGTTTCTAGGATCACACTCTTCTGCATGAGTCCTGGAGCTACTTCAGCCTCTAGTTTTTCTAGATTCCTTTTCAGGGATCTTGGGATCGTGCCTAGTGTTCCTATGATTATGGGTACAATTTCCACTGGCATATCCCATATCCTTCTTATTTCTATTTTCAGGTCTTGATACTTATCCATTTTCCCCTCTCTTTCTCTTCAACTCTGGTGTCCCATGGTATTGCGATATCAATGAGTGATACTTTCTTCTTGACTTTGTCAATCAACGTCACGTCTGGTCTATTTGCACGCATCACCCTATCTGTTCTTATACCATAGTCCCAGAGGATCTTTGCCTGATCGTTTTCTATCACTCCTTCAGGTTGGTGTTCGTGCCACTTATTACTGCAAGGTAGCTGGTGTTTCTTGCACAGGCTACAGTGGAGGGTTTGGCTACTGAATCATGCCTCTTTTTGTACTGGTTCTGTGCAAGTGCCGGACATTCGCTTGCTATGTGGTTTATGGTTTCATTTTTCGATTATTATTATTATTATTATTATTATTATTATTATTATTATTATGAACCCTTCTCATATGAAACAAGCCCACCACAGGGGCCACTGACTTGAAATTCAGGCTTGCAAAGAAAATGGTGTTCATTTGAAAGAAGTAACAGAAGGTAAAGGGAATACAAAAAGAGATCAGTTATTAGCAAAACAAATAGATTAGCAATTGAGCAAATAAATTAGGAAATAAAACTGCAAATGAATGACTAAAATAAAAGGAGAATTGTTCATAATTTCTAGACATCAAAGTTGGTTTACTTTATATAATGTATGAAACACGTACACATTATCCAAACAAACTTTCGTGACAAAAATCACTCTCTGGCTCTAAAAGGTCAGCGTGAGAACTTTTAAGCAGCATAATTCGTCGTATACTATTATCATGAGTAATAGCTCCGAATTAAGAATATAAAGAAAAATAGCACAGAAGTGTTTTCTTTAAAAAATACTGACTCTTCAAAGATAGCCCTAGAACTTCGTAATTATTGCGCACGGAATCTGCAGATTTTGAATTTTGCTTTGATGTGGGATATATATATAGTATATATATATATATATATATATATATATATATAGATATATATATATATACTTATATATATACATATTGTATACATACATGCATATATATATATATATATATATATATATATATATATATATATATATATATATATATATGTATATAGTATATATTATATATTGATATATACATATTGTATACATATATATATCATATATATATATATATATATATGCAGAAGCCAGGTTCTATGTCGTATCTATAAGTAAATGGGGATGCAATCCACAATGAAGTAAAATCATTTTAATGAACAAGATCACAGCTGATAGTCGAAAGCTTTAATCCTGTACAGAAATATATATTTTAAACTACAGAAGGATTTTACTTCATTGCGGATTGTATCCCCATATATAGTATATATATATATATATATATATATATATATATATATATATATATAGATATATATATATATATATATATATATATGCATACACATACATACATATATCTAAGACGCAGCAGCCATCAACTGATTAATTCTAGATCGTTTTTTTTCACTGAAGCGATGAAGATAATTTAATTCCACCTTAAACTGGATCCTCAGGAACAGAAAAGTTAAATCCATTATGAAATTAATTGCAAATCCTTTCGCTTTTGACTTTACCAAAAAAAAAAAAGTAATTCAGCTTTTTTTTTTTTTACTTTTCTTTATTTTAGCAAGAACAAACTTTTTGTTTTCGATTTCATTAATCTAATGGGGCACTTACTGACTTTCATCGTATCGGATATAATATTCCACTTGAGAGAGAGAGAGAGAGAGAGAGAGAGAGAGAGAGGAGAGAGAGAGAGAGAGCCGTTACTCAATAATCATAATAGTATGTCATGCATAATTATACGAGGTTAAGAAACAACCTTGCTTAAAGAAGAGATAAAGAGAGAGAGAGAGAGAGAGAGAGAGAGAGAGAGAGAGAGAGAGAGAGAGGGAGTCAGAAGGGAGCTCTTGCCCCTGACATGCCTTTGAACAGATCGAGGGCATAATTCGAAAAAGAATATATAAACATCACTTATCTCCGCGTTAACATCCAAGCTTCTCTCTCTCGCTAATGCTACTTAAAAATGCTTCTATAACTTTTGGGAAAATTCATATTCATATTCATATTCGTGTGGGAATCGCCGTGGAAGGTCACAGGTCGTGATCTCGAAATCTGGATGAAGGAAAAACCCTTTTTGATCTTCAGAGTCGGTAACATCAAAGGTTTCCTGCCAAGCCACTGAGATGTCTCTCTTTTTTTTTTTTTTTTTTTTTAACACCAGCCACCCGGGTTTGAAATCAAGAACTTCATGCTCCATTTCATTTTATTTATTTATTTATTTATTTATTTTTTGACTTCATAGACTCCAGTTGATACTGGAGACCTTTGTGTAGACTTTAATCCAACTATTCCTATCTTTTTGTGGTAGGTATGAGGTCTGGTCCACACGGGTTTGGTTTGGGATACTGGGAATATATGTACTGATTTAAGTCTGTAATTATTATTATTATTATTATTATTATTATTATTAGTCAGAAGATGAATCTTAATTATATGGAACAAAGCAACAAGGGCCACTGACTATAAATTCAAGCTGCCAGACACTATTGTGTTCATTTGAAATAAGTAACAGAAGATATTATTATTATTATTATTATTTCGGAAGGAGACCCTCTCGTAGACATGCTTTGTTAAAAATGACTGCTGCTTCAGCACTATTAATCTTATAAAGAGTCTTCTCTATCTTTCTGATGACGGCTTTCTCGTTGTTGCTTAGACTGGCGAGCAACGCACCAAAGGGCATGGTAAAATTCGGTTGAGTCATTTGATTTATTATTGCTTATACAATTCTCTCTCTCTCTCTTCTCTCTCTTCTCTCTCTCGTCTCTCTCTCTCTCTCTCTCTCTCTAACGCGACGTTTCCTCCTGATCGACAGGACATTATCAAGCGATAACTGCTGAGGGACTGAATTCTAGTGTTGTTGTTGTTTAAGATTAAGCTGGCCTTGTGCCAGCACGGGCTCTTGCTCACAGAGCAGATGTCCCCGCACATACGGACGCTACATCGATGACATCTTCGTGCAAGCCGACTGCGAGGATGAGGTAGAAGCCCTTCGGCAGCAGTTCCTGCAGAACAGCGCACTCAACTTCACTGTCGAGTACAGCAGCAACGATCGGCTCCCCTTCCTCGACGTCAGGGCCTTCGTCAGGAGGGCCCTCTCGCACTGTTCGACCTGGCAGGACACACACCTCGAACTCGACCGAGCATCCCAGATGCTAATTAACAATGGGTACTCGAACAAACTCGTAAACCGAGAAACTCGAGCCGCCCTTGACAAGTGGTACATGACGGAGGAAGAGAGAAGGAACATTCCGCCCCCGGAGGATATCAAACTTTTCTATAAAGCCTTCATGCACCACCAATACAAGGAAGAAGAAGCAGCCATGAAGAAAATAATAGAGGAACACGTCCGCCCCATGGAGGAAGGAAAGAGAGTGTCCCTCATTATTTACTACAAGAATCGGCGTACGAAAGACCTCCTGATGAAGAACAACCCCTCCCCACCGGCAGGAGACCCCCTGAAGCAGTCCAACGTCGTCTACCGATACGTATGCCCCGCCCAAGGATGCCCTGGGATTTACATCGGCATGACGACGATGCGCCTGTCAAAAAGGATTTCCTGCCACGCCCAGGAGGGCGCCATTAGGCAGCACGCCCTTGCAGTACACTGCAGAAACATCACGAGAGACGACATCGTCAGGAATATTAAGATCATCGGGAGAGCACCTGACCCACGACGTCTGCGTCTCCTAGAAGCGCTGCTCATCCTCGAGGAAAAGCCTCCCCTCAATACCACCCAAGAAGCGTTCCTGATACCGACGTGTGTGAGGAGGACCACACCCCTCTCCCCTAACGAAAGTACCAGCGCGCATGGAACGAACAGCGGACATGAGAATAATACCAGGGGTGACGTCACGCAGGTAGAAGCCAATCAAGAGGCTCCCGGTGATACCCCCTACCTGGGAAGGTCTGCAAGACTCGTCAACGCCCGCCATATGAGTCACCTTCCCGGGAACCAATGAAAACTCGACCTACCGGAGAAGTGCTCTGACCGTACTGGAGAGCTCGCAACACCACGATAAAAGGAGAAGGACTCGCTACTTTCTGATGACGGCTTTCTCGTTGTTGCTTAGACTGGCGAGCAACGCACCAAAGGGCATGGTAAAATTCGGTTGAGTCATTTGATTTATTATTGCTTATACAATTCTCTCTCTCTCTCTCTCTCTCTCTCTCTCTCTCTCTCTCTCTCTAACGCGACGTTTCCTCCTGATCGACAGGACATTATCAAGCGATAACTGCTGAGGGACTGAATTCTAGTTGTTGTTTAAGATTAAGCTGGCCTTGTGCCAGCACGGGCTCTTGCTCACAGAGCAGCCCGTAACTGAATTCTAGTGGTTGTTGTTGTTTAAGATTAAGCTGGCCTTGAGCCCGTGCTGGCACAAGGCCAGCTTAATCTTAAACAACAACTAGAAATCAGTCCCTCAGCAGTTATCGCTTGATAATGTCCTGTCGATCAGGAGGAAACGTCGCGTTAGAGAGAGAGAGAGAGAGAGAAGAGAATTGTATAAGCAATAATAAATCAAATGACTCAACCGAATTTTACCATGCCCTTTGGTGCGTTGCTCGCCAGTCTAAGCAACAACGAGAAAGCCGTCATCAGAAAGATAGAGAAGACTCTTTATAAGATTAATAGTCTGAAGCAGCAGTCATTTTAACAAAACATATTATTATTATTATTATTATTATTATTATTATTATTATTATTATAACAAGGGCCATTGACTTGAAAGTCAAGCTGCCAGACAATATAGTGTTCATTTGAAATACGTAACAATTATATTATTATTATTATCATTATTATTATTAATTAAGACTCTTTAATAAAAAAAAAAATAAATACAAGATACTCCATTACAGCCAAAAGGAAAAATACAGTAAGAAATGTACTTCCACGAACCGCTGGATATTCTATGATGACTGAGTAGTAAGTACTTAAGTTGTACATATTTTCTTTTTTGTATTGTAAATACCAGCTAAAGATCTATTCATTTGTGTTGTGTACTTGGAGAAGAGACGGAGAGAGTTTTGATTAATGGAAACGAGAAGTCCCCCCCTCATCATGGGAATGGTTGGAGCCTATAACATCTGTTTCTGTTAGCTGTGCAATAAGAGAGAGAGAGAGAGAGAGAGAGAGTTTTTTATTAAGGAATTGAAGTCTCATCAGGAATGTGAGCAGTAGTCGCTGTTTCTCTTTGCTGTGTAATAGGAGAGAGAGAGAGAGAGAGAGAGAGAGAGATAATTTTTATTAAGAAACTGAAGTCTCATCAACAATATGAGTCTCTCTCTCTCTCTCTCTCTCTCTCTCTCTCTCTCTCTCTCTCTCTCACGCGCATAAATTCAGGTAATAAACGATTTTCCCCCTTTCTTAGTCTTCATTTTGCTCGGGTGTCGGGGGTCGGGGGCAGAATGGACCATTGCGAGAGGGATTTGGGGTTAATGTTCCCAGCTTGAGGGAACAAAGACAAAACCTCATCCCCTGGCATGCATGGGATTAAAGGGATTAAAGGATTTATCTAGGGACTACAGTAGGATTTATTGATTGTGTATAAGAGCTAATCGCCAGCGAGAGAGAGCTATTACATCTGCAGGCCAAAAAAATGGCATTCATGCAATGATGTGCCTTAAAATAATTTTTTTTATATTTATATACATGTTATTGCACAATATGAGCTCCTCATGTAATATATAACTGCTTTTGTATACCTCAGGGTTATAGGAATCACAGGGTTATAGGACTCAAAGAGGTCTGGGAATTACAGGGTTATAGGATTCACATGGTTATAGGAATCACAGGGTTATAGGACTCAAAGAGGTCTGGGAATTACAGGGTTATAGGATTCACATGGTTATAGGAATCACAGGGTTATAGGACTCAAAGAGGTCTGGGAATTACAGGGTTATAGGATTCACATGGTTATAGGAATCACAGGGTTATGGACTCAAAGAGGTCTGGGAATTACAGGGTTATAGGATTCACATGGTTATAGGAATCACAGGGTTATAGGACTCGAAGAGGTCTGGGAAATACAGGGTTATAGGATTCACATGGTTGTAGGAATCACAGGGTTATGAGAATCACATGGTTATAGGAATTCCATGCTCATAGGAATCCCATGCTTGTAGGAATCACAGGGTTATAGGAATCCCGTGCTTATAGAAATCTCATGGTTATAGGAATCCCATGCTTATAGGAATCATATGGTTATAGGAAGCCCATGCCTATATGAATCACAGGGTTATAGGAATCACATGGTTATAGGAACCCTATGCTTATAGGAATCACATGATTACAGGAATCCCATGCTTATAGGAATCACAGGGTTATAGGAATTCCATGCTTATAGGAATCCATGCTTGTAGGAAACCCATGCTTATAGGAATCACATGGTTATAGGAATCCTATGTTTATAGGAATCATACAGTTATGGGAATCACAGGGTTATAGGAATCCCATGCTTAAAAGAATCACGGGGTTATAGGAATCACGTGGTTATAGGAATCACATAGTTGCATGAATCACATGGGTATAGGAATCACATGGTTATAGGAATCACAGGGTTATAAGAATCACATGCTTATACGAATCACAGTTGTAAGAATCACATAGTTATAGGAATCATCGGGTTATAATAATCACCTGGTTATGGGAATCACGTAGTTGTAGGAATCACAGGCTTATAGGAATCAGTGGATTACAAGAATCATAGGGTTTTATGAATCATTGGGTTATAAGACACACAGAGATACAGGAATCACAGGGTTATATGAACCACACGTTTATAGGAATCATTAGGTCATGAATCCATGGTTACATGAATCACATGGTTATAAGAATCACAGGTTACAGGAATCATAGGGTTATAGGAATCACATGATTATAGGAATCAGGGTTATAGAAGTATTATCTAAATAACCCAGACATCTAGAAATGCCATATTCAGTCTCATTTTCTCAAAGTTTAGCCAAAAAATTGCTTAAAAATTATCTTTTATAATGGATACGAAACAATCCAGTGCAAAATTCCTCACTAACGTCAGCTATCTCATGTATGATACGTGACTCATACATACATGTATCATACATGTACGCAACTCGTCGTCGTCTGCAATTTCATGGGTTTGGGATTATCTCATTTGCCTGATTGTGGTCATCAACAAACGTGAACAAAGGTAAATAGTGAATAGATAAATTTCATATTATACTCTTGAAATATCTGTAGCAGATTACTTGAGAGAGAGAGAGAGAGAGAGAGAGAGAGAGAGAGAATTATCTTTGTGAAACCTTTATTACAAATTACTTGCTCATGAGAGAGAGAGAGAGAGATGAGAGAGAGAGAGAGAGAGAGAGAGAGGGAGAGAGAGAAAATCATGCTTGTGAGAATTTTATAACAAATTACTAGAAAGAGAGAGAGAGAAAGAGAGAGAGAGAGAGAGAGAATTATGCTTGTGAGTCCTTTGCAGCAAATTGCTTACCCGACTGAGAGAGAGAGTAATACCAACTTGGTATGATTTGGGAAATGCCAAAATCCCACGCAAATTACTGGCAGCCGTTTCCTGCGCTAAATACAACGTCATAAAAATCAAAAATATGTTTGTGGGAACTTAGTACTGCTCCAGATATTAACATATGATATATATCGAGCACATGCAAGAAATGGAAAGACATTTAGTGGTTTTTCGTCTATTATTTTTTTCAGACTGCCGCAAGCACTCTCCTCGGAATTAGTTGAGTAATCATTTTGAGAAAGTTCCCCAGCAGGCATTAAGGTTTTTCCTTTTATGAGCTTAATTCAGTAAAACCATTGTGTCACTCATACTTTCACTTATACACACACTCACTTACACACACACACACACAAAGACCAAGGGAGAGAGATAAGTTCAGAAAGAATAAGAACTGCATTTATACAAGCTCTCTCTCTCTCTCTCTCTCTTTCTAGAAATAACAACACAGACCACACAATAAAAAGCAATTACCAAGAGGCTAATAATATGATATACCATTTCACCTGCCATTTTAATACATATGAGTTCTAAGCCAAGGCCATGTGGTGGGACCTAAGATAAGATCATTCAGCTTTTAAAATAATGTCGAAATAATTGTTAGGAGAGGGTTAAGAGAGTAAGATGGAAGAGAGGGAATATGAACGAAGGTATAGTAAAAGGAATGAAAGGTGTTGCAGCTAGGGGCCGCTCTTAAGCGAGACAGACTTTAAAAGACTTAAGTTTTCTTTAGAGCATTTCAGGCGACCGATTATTATATGGATAAGTATCAGAATGTGTCGTGCAAATATTAGCAAATGACATACGAGATTTATAGTCTTGCGTGGAAACGATCTGAGTGTTGAATATTCCGTAAATATCTTGATGGGACATTATATTACTATACTTTGTCTTCTCTGAAATCAACACATCTAATTTTCCTTTGCCATATATCAAGCAATCGCGACTCAATTTCATTCCATTGACTGAATCAAATTCTCTATTTTGGAAGTGAATTGACAGATCCCAGAATCTTTATTGATCATTTAGTCACTTGGGTAACAGGACAGCCTTTGCTTTAAAGAAATGGTGGGTGGGGGATCACCTTTACTTTAAGCAAGCCTCGTGCTTGCAAGGCCTCTTGGCATACACATGCATAAGTAACTTAAAATCGAAATGATTAGCCTTGACTTTGGGGTCAATCCTAAAAGTGTACCTTTTTGGATTAGGATTAAGTATCTCCTCCGATATTATAGAATAAACACATTCCATAAGAAATTAAGTTTTCCTTTCTCATCCTACACTGCTGAAAGAATAGTCAGGCTATATAGTGAAGCTTTCCGCATTCATTTTCAGAACTATTGCCTTCCTTCTTATCCAGATTATGTACAACCGCCAGCTCTTAGCAGATGTGTCAACCTTGAAGAGAAGAGAACAGCGAGGAGGATTGAAAAGGCTGCCATGGTCTCTTGTTTGTCCCTTTTTCATAAGTTTTACTTCAGCAGAGGTTTTTCACATTCACAGCTGTTCCCTGATCCCCTTGATCTGCCGAGAGCAACCAGATTCGCTGAACAGCACCACCAATATGCAGTAAATGTTTAGCCTCGCTGTCGAACTTCTCAGTCCCAGAGGTCCTTTATTCCTCCCACCGTTGGACTGTGGAACAGCCTCCCAGGGGAAGTCGTGCAATTGAAACTTCAGAAGTTCAGGAGGAGCACAATACACTACTACCCTAATACCATTCTCCTTGCATTCTAATACATTGTCATCTGTCTGTTAATTTATTTTTCTTCTATTCTTAATAGGTCGGGTCCCTTCTTTCTGGATTCCCCTTTACCTCGTCTTACTTCTTTAAATGAACGCCATATTCTTTGGAAGCTTGAATTTCAAGTCAATGACCCCTTTGGTGGGCTTGTTCCTTATGAATAGGTTCTAACTTCTGAATAACTACAAAATAAACTCGAAAATATTTATACCTAAATCAGTCTGCATTGACCCCTAACACTCCGATGTCTCTCAGCATGGTCATAAGACCCCCAATCCCCATTTAAGAGAATTGACTTAACAGAGGTCATTATCTTCCCCTACTGGCTCTCTAACCACCACCACCAGCTTCATCCCAGAGGATAAAAGGTTCGAAATGTTTTCTTGTGAGGTCCAATATGCAAATGAGACTTCAGAGGGGGATTTCAGCCAAAGCTCTCTCTCTCACTCTCTACAGGGCGGAGGTTGTAATGACATTCTCTGTGACACCGGTTCTGCAATCTCTCTCTCTCTCTCTCTCTCTCTCTCTCTCTCTCTCTCTCTCTCTTACTTTATTTACCTCAGTAGACATCTGACAAAGGTTCTAACCCAGGATCCAAAAAACTGTCTGGTTCTACTCACTCATCTATTAGCAGACTAAAATTATTATTATTATTATTATTATTATTATTATTATTATTATTATTATTATTATCATTATTGTTGTTGTTGCTGTTGTTGTTGTTGTTGCTGTTGTTGTTGTTATAATGTGGACAGTGTTTGTGAAGTCACCAGTACGTTAAATATTAACAAATTACCAACCTTATCTCTGGTATACAATGACATTAAAATAATATAATGTACATTATATCAGCATAAAGAGAAACAATAGACTCTTTTTTGAATACCAGCCGAAACACCGAACAGGTTCAATAAGTACAGCGATAGACACAAATATACAAATTCAAACGCATCGTTACAAACCCTTTGGCAATTAAAAGAAATCTTCAGTGACAGTCATTGATAGGTTGATATATATGTGTAAACAATAACATATATACACATAAACACACCCGTATAAAATATCCCTTTGGTAACATCCTTTTAATTCTATACCCTTTCATTACCAACTTATTCTTTCCGACCCTTTGTCTCGTTTTTAATCTCATTCCATCTCCTCCTCCCCTCCGTCGAAGCTCACGGTTTTCAAATAGACAGACGCCTTTGAGTGGTTCCTTTCCCTCAATTCTATTCAAATGTAAGAAGAAATCTTATATATATATATATATATATATATATATATATATATATATATATATATGCATACATACATATATATATATATATATATATATATATATATATATATATATACATACACATATATATACATATATATATATATATATATATATATATATATATATATATATATATATATATATATATATATATATATAAATAAATTAACATCAAATAATGCTGTATACAGCTTCTGGCAGTGTCTTGCAGATTAGTATGATATAGTTTGTGATTTTATGAATGCTGTGCATAATTCTGTCTGCTCAGTAGGCTGTATTAAATAAGAAATAGATAAAGATTAATTACATATAAAGGGTAGACAGGGCAATGTACGGAAATCAGTTAGATAATTATTAAACAAAATAATGAATGGCAACATTTAGCAAAGCTATGCAACTGGAATGCTTTTTGATATAGGACAACTTGCAACTAAATTCAGTCAAGGTAAGTTAAATTAAAACTGGAATATGCTAAACTTGCGATATTAATAAGTAGAAATCGTTCATTTATATGTTATTTAAGAATCACGTCTCATGGGACGCATATTTATTTAAGGCCTGTTTCCCTGCAAAAATAAAATTGTCTGCTCTTGTCATCTTAAAAAAAAAGGACTATTGTATTATTTCTTTAAGAAGCCTGTAGAAATTTCATAGTTGTAATGTTATGATAAACATTAATATTATATAGAAATATACTCATACTTTTGATGATCATATCGAATATTTCGGTAAAACAATTGATATTTGAGGATTTCTGCTCTATAAGTTTTGGCAACACAAAGAAAGCAGACGAATTATTGAAAGGGAAACACAAAAATGACCTTTTTGAAATATATAACCTTTGATACGTATTACGTGAACTCTTATTAAACAAAGTAGTTAAATGACACAAAGGAGTCAGTACTCTATACATACATACGTACATGCACATACATGCATACATTGCACATGCATGCGATCAGCCAAAAATTATAAGCAGCTTTGTGGTCTAGTAAGTATCATATGAGAATATATATATGTATGTATATATATATATATATATATATATATATATATATATACATACATATATATATATATATATATATATATATATACATACATACATTATATATATATATATATATATATATATATATACATACATATATATATATTCTCATATGATACTTACTAGACCACAAAGCTGCTTATAATTTTTGCTGATCGCATGCATGTGCAATGTATGCATGTATGTGCATGTACGTATGTATGAATGTATGTATAGAGTACTGACTCCTTTGTGTCATTTAACTACTTTGTTTAATAAGAGTTCACGTAATACGTATCAAAGGTTATATATTTCAAAAAGGTCATTTTTGTGTTTCCCTTTCAATAATTCGTCTGCTTTCTTTGTGTTGCCAAAACTTTTAGAGCAGAAATCCTCAAATATCAATTGTTTTACCGAAATATTCGATATGATCATCAAAAGTATGAGTATATTTCTATATAATATTAATGTTTATCATAACATTACAACTATGAAATTTCTACAGGCTTCTTAAAGAAATAATACAATAGTCCTTTTTTTTAAGATGACAAGAGCAGACAATTTTATTTTTGCAGGGAAACAGGCCTTAAATAAATATGCGTCCATGAGACGTGATTCTTAAATAACATATAAATGAACGATTTCTACTTATTAATATCGCAAGTTTAGCATATTCCAGTTTTAATTTAACTTACCTTGACTGAATTTAGTTGCAAGTTGTCCTATATCAAAAGCATTCCAGTTGCATAGCTTGCTAAAGTTGCCATTCATTATTTTGTTTAATAATTATCTAACTGATTTCCGTACATTGCCCTGTCTACCCTTTATATGTAATTAATCTTTATCTATTTCTTATTTAATACAGCCTACTGAGCAGACAGAATTATGCACAGCATTCATAAAATCACAAACTATATCATACTAATCTGCAAGACACTGCCAGAAGCTGTATACAGCATTATTTGATGTTAATTTATTTATTACTCGAAATACATAATTTTCATATATGTTTTAGATATATATAACACCTTTGTCATATAAAAATTTCAAGTCATTTGAGCAAAAACTTTTCGTTTTATTAGCAAAAATCATGATTTAAATAAAAAAAATTGGTAGAGATTTCTCCGCTAATATGACATCATTTGTATTGAAAATCATACCATACAAACTTCTTTATATACGGAACAAATTCTGTGTGACAGAATTTTTATTTTTTTATTTTTTTATGAATTTCTTATTTTTTTTTAGTCTAGAACACTCAAAAAAATCTAAAAAAAAAAAGAAAAAAAGAAATCAAAATTCTGTCACACAGAATTATGGGATTTTTATTCCTCTTTCCAATGATATCTTTCTCTTTAAAATTGGATAATAAATAACCGAGTAAACTCTACCGACATGCGCATAAGTATGTTTTTGAGTTATGAGCTCCCAAAGATTTGGTATGTAAATTTTCGCTTTTTTCTTATAAAAGTCAAAACAACATTATTATAATTACTTTATTTGTACTTTTATTGTTGATTTCTACATCAAGGATCCTGGTCCTACCCCTAAAAGTGGTGTTAATACCCTCAGCGTGACACCAGATAATGATTTTGACGGCAAGACATGAGACAATGAGGGTAGCTGATAACAATGAATTTTCGTGTTTTTCTTCAGCACACTTCCTGGCCTTCGCCGTAATTTTTGCTAGCCTTGTAGTTGCTGAGTAGCCTTCTTGATCTTAGGTAACTTCGGCATTGCTATAACTTCACTAAGAAGTTATAAAAACAACGTAAATAGCTAGTAACCAAACGCAAGTGCCTACGCGCATGTACCTCCCTCTGACGTCTGTGGCGTAACTGAGTCATTCTCTGAGTCTCGCCTATAAATAACCGCTCTGAGCAGCTCCCTTCTCGCCCAGTGTCACACTACCATTCATTGCTGCCAGATGTATGAGAATTTCGAAAAAAAATCTTTAAAAATCGCTGTATATGCAAAAAATAAACACGCAAAAACAATTCTGTCAAACTCAAGTCATAAAGACGACGCAGTTACGATGACGTCATCATTTAAAAACCGCTATATCTTCATTATTTATAAAAATAATTGGCTGAAACTTCTGGAAAGCATGCACGGCATGTTTCTGCATAGATACAAGTAATAACTCGATTTTTAATTTTTTCAAGTTGACATGTCATCCGCCATAGGGGACGGTCCCCTTAACAAATCTGGCACAAAACAGCTTATTTACAGAAATCTCTCTCTTTTTTATAGATTAATATTTATGAATATTTGATTTCATTCAATTTGATCTGTATGATATGTCATATTACCGCACTCCTGTTTTACCAAACATAAGTAGCACAGTATCTTTAAAATTTTTCATGTTTTAATAGATATGATCCTTACTAGTGCTTATGATTAATAAATGATATTAAAAACTAAATATCTTATTGATTTTTGTTTATCATGTCAAAGGCAGTATTTATGACTGCAGAAGCTTTAAAAGTCAAACAATAGTCATATATTGTAAAAAAGCCCGAGGTGCTTAGTTACTATATAATATATTTATTTTAGCAAGTTATGCAATAATAATGAACATTCTTTAGGATCCAAGGAAATAGTAACTTATTCTAATTCTTTAGCTCAAAGTACTTTGATAAGACTCCTCATATCTTGCGTAAAATTGAAGGTTAAATCTTCGATGAAACTAAAAAAGTTGCCAGTTACTTTTTATATTTTTTCTTT